>NC_062528.1:5622096-5792096 GCF_022655615.1 Tachysurus fulvidraco | reverse complement strand
CCATTTATGCTGCGGCGCCCGGGGAGCAGTTGGGGCGTTCGGTGCCTTGCTCAAGGGCACCTCAGTCATGGCCGGCTCGAGACTCGACCCCACAACCTTAGGGTTAGGAGTCAGACACTCTAACCATTAGGTCACCACACACACACACACACACACACACACACACACACACACACACACACACACACACACACACACACACACACACACACACACACACACACACACACACACACACACACACACACACTGAGATAAGTGTTTATGTTGCCTGTTTCCAGGCATTGTCTAAGGCACCATCAACATACAACTCGCCAGCTAAAGTCCTTAATTTCACTCCATCACACTTTAATAACAGTTTTTATAATAAGTACTGACTAAAATAAGTAGGTAAGTTGGAATATAATAGACCTAAAATCTATGGGTGGTGAGAACTGTCCAGATTGTAGCTTGTTTCATGATTCAGCCAGAAACCTTTTTTATTTTTATTTTTTTAAAGGAAGTATTGACCGCTGACTGTGAATCTTTGGTCATTGACCTATTTTTCACTTTGACTCACTCCAAGTTTGGTCGACAGAAATAACCAAAGACTCCTAAGGTGCTATGATTTAGGCAGATTATTGACACACTTAATTTGTTTGTATGGTGTTGTACAGACTTTTCACGGACACAAGTTGTTTCTTAAACGCCTCAGCTAATAAACTGTACTTATTGGTTTCTGCAATCAAACAGATTGGCCTTTACACATATGGACCAGGCAGCTTATCAAAATCAGCAGCTGGGTGGGGGTTTTATAGCATGTATGCAAGTCAATGATCTAATATCTGTTTCACATTTGCTGGTGATGATGTAAATACAGTTGTATCAGTCTTGGGTGTGACCAAGGGTTTGATTCGAGTGATTTTACAGCTTAAACACACTTTTTATTCAATCCACAAGCTCATTTTTGGCATTTTAAACCAGATTTGGCTATAACTGTTTTAGACTCAATCACAGTCAGTAGGAGAATCTTTCTGGCTCAGTGATTAGTGTCACGCACAGACAGAAAGCAAGTGGCAAAGACTCAAGGGACGCAATCACAGAGCAATGTCTTATTTATGGCACGACCCGGAGTCCTTATCTCGGAAAATATGTGAAGGGCGTTACTTGTTGGGAATTGTGGTAATCATATCATGATAACCAAAGCACATCGTGCATTCCAGAGTGTGTGGACAAAAAAAAAAAAAAGCTTTCTCATTGTGCTTTCTGCTGCACGGAGGGTCCTCCACTCCCCTCCCCAGCCAGAGACAGCTGGGAAGTAGGTCACAGTTTTCATAAAGCAGGCTGCATTACATAGCTTCACTGGTGGGCTTGTAGCAGGACTCAAAAACTGCCTCAGAATGCTTTGTTCTTTTCACGTCTGTATTTCTGCATGCGATTATACAGTGTGTGTATGTACTGGGTGTGTGTGTGTGTGTGTGTGTGTGTGTGTGTGTGTGTGTGTGTGTGTGTGTGTGTGTGTGTAAATAAATAAAATACACACACCATCCACTTCATTAAGAACACCTGCACGCTCATGCGGTTATCTAATCAGCTAAGCAATGGTTAAAATCCTGAAGATACGGGTGGAGAGAATGTTCACATCAACCATCAAAATGGGGAAAGAGTGTGATCTTCATGACGTTAACCATGGCAAGGTTGTTCGTATCAGATAAATAGTTCAGAAACTGCTGATCTCCTGGGATTTTAACGAACATGTTTGCAGAGTTTACACAGAATGGTATAAAAACAAAAAAACACTGAGCGAGTGACAGTTCTGTGGAAAACGGAAAGATTCAAGCTAACGGAAAGAATATAGTAACTATACTCAACGGTCGTTGAAGCCGAAGTGTGGGCATCAGGTTCCAGGGACCCGAGGAGATCATGGATTAGAAAGATTACTAGATTAGAAAATATCAACTGGTGTTTTTCTGTCCGGTTTGGGTGAGTCTGTGTCCATAAAGGGTCTCAGATTCCTGTTCTTAGCTGACAGGAGTGGACCCTGATGTGGTCTTCTTCTCTTTTAGCTCATCCATCTTAAGGTTTTGTGTTTTGAGATGCTTTTCTGTTCACCGCAATTGTAGAGTGTTTGAGTCACTATAGACCTTTTACTATAGACTATATTCTTTACTATAGACTAGAATATAAGATCATTCTCTGATCTTTTCACTAACGAGGCATTTCAGCCTGCACAGCCTTCTCACACATGATGGTTTTTCTTTTCCTCACCCTAGAGTGTAAACTCTAGAGACTGAAAACCCCAGGAGATCAGCCGTTTCTGAAATACTCAAATTAGCCCATCTGGCACCATCGGATGTCACGGTTAACGTCACCGAGATAGATTTTTATTTTTTTCCATTCTGATGCTTGTGAACATTTCCTGAAGTAAGTGTATGGTAAGAACTTGATTGTACAGTATGTGATTCTTTTGATGCACTAGCTCTAACATAGAGACACACATAAACATACTCACTCTGGCGGCGTATAAATAGGACATCGGCATGGATTAGTGCCGGTGGCCTCGTGTAATGCACGTACAGTTGGGTTGGGGGTCAATGGGTCAGTCTGAGTTGTGTGCATGCTTAAAACCGTCCAATACGAGCCCGCAGACGAGTCGGGATGTTGTGCTTTTACTTGGACCTGTGCTCAGTCATGCTATCTTAATATGCTTCTTATTAATGTTATTTAAAATACCACTGACATTTATTTAAGGTGTTTTTTCTCTCTCTCTCTCTTTTTTTTAAGAGCGCTAGAAAAACGTGTGTGTATGTGTGTTCATAGAATATTTACTAGTCAGCATTCCATCGATTCAGCTTCAGCAGAAGTGCTGCCATGAGCAAACATTAGGCCATTTATCGATCCTTTAGGAACATAAACAGACAGTCTGGCCAGCTACATTTATATTGGCATGACCGATTAGTTTTATTTGTTTTCATTCATAGGTTTGTGTTGGCTCATTTTCTTTATTTTCTTTTTTTTTAATATTATCTTAATTAACGCTAGTATATAATGACTAAATTATAACCAATAATATAAAAAGACTAGCTCTCAGTGATATTAGTGGTATCTCATTGGCTCCCAGTAATCTATGGCCACGTTCACATTGCAATTCTTAAAGCTCAGTTTGGATATTTTGCTCAGATCTGATTTTTTTTGTTTGGCTGTTCACATTACCTTTTAAAATGTGACCTATATCAGATACCAGTGTGAACTGTTTGCTGTTTCGAACTGACCCGCATGCGCAAACGAACAATAACAATGACGTCACACGCAGCACGCCGTTGCGCTAAAGTTGGCGAGGTTATTGAGGAAGTGAGCATTTTCGCTTTTCTTTCTAAATGTTTGTGTAATGGCAGCACAGACACGCAGTGTTTTGAAAATTTTCGGATGTCGAGGGCAACTTTTGATTATTTGATCCATTTTGTAGGTGTAGTCACGTTTGGGTGCGTACTCGCCGGCGCATAATTGTGACGAATGTCGATGTAGATTGACGTAAAAGTCGCATCAAATCCGCCTTAGTTGTTCACACTGCGGCCACATTGGAAAAAATCAGATTTGGGTCTGATTTTAGATTTGAGTGTTCACACTACTCCTGAAGAAGTCTGACCTGGTCACTTGACCCCCAAAAAATCAGATTTGGGCCACTTTTACCTGCAGTGTGAACAGGGCTTACGTGCAGTCTACAAAACACTTGATCTAGATACTAGCATGTGCTGTCAATTAGCTATTTAAACTCAACAGCTTAGTATCTAAACGTGAACTAACCCGAATGCAAATATGATTTGAAGTCAGTCACGCTGAGGTTTACTCGAGTTATACGTCTTATGTGTAAATTTAATCGAATAGGAGTTGAATACAAAGTTTTTTTCCTCAGATTTACAGGATTTTACTAGATAACTGCTCTGTCCTAACTTCTGTTTGTCTGTGTGCACGACTGAGACCCTGAGGTGTGATTTTACTCAAATGAGAAGCAGTTGCCAGAGAGCTCTGTAATGACATGAGTATACTAGGTCTTGTGGGTCGAGTCGTAGAAACCCGGCATCTGCTTATGGTCCAGCTTGTTTGAAAGACTTCCAGACATGAGTTGTGTGTTGTGGCTTGAGTCTAGAAACGTGGCATCTGGCCATCCCGATCTCTCGGCTCATGAATTCTTCACGACTACAGCGTGGCTATATTTATCTGTTGTGATTCCAAAGAGAAATGGTTTGCTAATCGATCGAATTGCGCGGAGCCGCCTTTCTAATTCTCCTAGCAGAATGTGACTAGTAGCCTTAACTATTAAAATGCAGCCGAGCAAGAAGTCTCCCATAAACGACTGCCAGGCTAATTTAGGTTGTTCTATTTCAATGCTTGAGTGCACTTCTATGACCACTCAAAGTGGCCTTATTATTTTAGCTTATCCTCAGAGGCTATGTTTCCACATTCCCATCCTGTCCCTGTTAAAAGTCCTTGACATCTAGAGGTTTTCTCTTACTCTAGGACCATAAGGTGCTAAGTGCAGAGAGTAAGGTTGTTATGGTTTCACAGATATGACTAAATACTGCTAAACACCCCCCAAAGAACACCAGAGCAGCCATGAAGCATGAGGGTGGCAGCCATGAAGCATCTCGAAGGCATCAGCCAAGAAGTTTGGTCTTGGCTTGGTCACAAATGGCTCTTTCAACTGAACAATGACCCAAAGTTGTGGAAAAATGGCTTAAGGACAAAAAATGTAAAGTATTGGAGCGGTTATCACAAAACTCTCACTTCAATCCGATCCACCGAAAAGCATATGAGAGCAAGGACGCCTATGATCCTTGTTACACCAGTTCTTTCTGGGCCAAAATTCCTGATGCGTCCAAGCTCGTGAGGTGAGAAGCTTGTGGAGTCTAAATGGCAATGCTAACAAAATGCTAACAAAATCGATGTCGATTGCTGACCCATTGTTGAAGGAATTAAAAGCTGAAATTAATTATTCACACTATTATTCTGGCATTTGACATTCGTACAATAAAATAGAGATCCAAACTAACCTAACATAAGGAATAATTTCTAAGAATAAAATGAAAAACTGAGCTTAAAGGAATTTGGCTAAAATCTGCGTTCATTTCTGACACGAACTCGTTTGCATCACATCCTGTTGTTACTAGTTTTCCCTTTGGTTTTTGTCCTAATTTAGCCGGGATGACCTTTTGGCCCCATGGTGAAGAAAGCTCCACCGCGTTTATGCCTGTTTATCTCTCTGATTTCATCATTCTTCTTTTAATTCCAGTAGAAAGAGTACGTCGTCTCCTCCATCACCACACCTATTCAGCCATTCTTATCACCCCAAACACTCTTTTCCGCCATTAATTCTTCCGCTACTTCGGGTATTTGACTATCCATTGTTCCTTAGCCTTTCTGAACATTCCTGCTGTTTCCTGTGTTCCTATAATCATTTTCTCAGTGTGCTATATCAGTGATTGTTGTAGAGAAAGAGAGCGAGAGAAAGAATGCACACAAAGTCCTGAGACAGCAAAACATGCAGGCCCTGACCTGTGGCCTCACTACACATGCAGCGGATTGAATGATCCTATGCATGAGTGGTAGAAAACTGTGCCGGTTGTATCGCCACACCCATATCTGGCAACTTTTGCATACAGTCAGTGTAGAGTTAATTGTATGTTATCAAACAAATTGGAATCGCCTCGTCGGCGCAAACACCCGAATAAAAAAAGTGAAATTCGTACGAAGAAGAATTGATTGATTATGAAAGAGTAGTTATGTTTGTTACTGATTAAATTATGTTAATTTACGTGACGTGTACGACAGCCGTGCGTGAGTATACACAGCTGCGCAGGGAAATCTTGTACAAATGGGAATAATGAAAAATAATATATGAAATCAATTTCCTGTCTCCTTCTTTTCTCAGTCTTAGGCTGCATACCAAACACTTGAGAGTTGGAGGATTAATCAGACTATTTTTGCTCATTTCGCTCTTCTGGGCTGAGCTCAGTGTTGTTGTAATTCATGGAATCTGGTTGACTCAATACACCAGTGTTTAGGATTCAGTCTTGATTTCAGATCCACTTTCTCATATATCCAGATCCAAGCGTGACTTTTTTTTTTCCCCTGTTTTTTAAATTTTTTTATTATTATTTAAATATAATGTTTTGTTTTGTTATCAGTTCACAGGCTGCCATGTATTGTCTATCCCACAGCTTCGGTCACGCCTTCTTCGAACCACTATTGCTTCGGTCAGCTTTGCGGTCGGGTCGTCGTAAGCGATCATTCGAAGACTTCCCAGGAAGGAATTAGCGTCGGGTCTGCGGTGAGCTCGGAAATTGCGCCAAAACATTAGTTCTATTGACCTTTATATTATTTATTGTCCAGAGTCACCCAGATAAGACTGAGGTTCCCTTCTGTGTCTCAAGGTTTCTTCCTCATTTCATCTCAGGGAGTTTTTCCTTGCCACGTTTGTGTCCGGCTTGTCATTAGGGATTAGGGTTGGGTATCAAAAGAAATTTTCCGGTTCCGATTCCGGTTCCAGTTCTGCCTTACGATTCCCGGTTCTGATTCCGATTCCATAATAAAAGAAATGTGTAAAAATAATGCACGATACTTAAACAATTCCATTTGTGTTTATTAATCACTCTTTAAATATTTTAAACAGAGCATTTCAATTCATATCAATTTAAAAAAAATGTAAAAAATGAACGTCTGCTTTCTCTGGGAGAAGACGAGACCTTTCCTGGCTTATTGTATCTCCAGCTGTGGAGAAAACCCTCTCAGACGGGGTAGATTTGCTTCATTGTTGTAGCTTTGGAAACGAATCCACACATTAGATTTTTTTTAGACATGTTTAACACAAAGCTAGCCTCAGCACAGCAGCGCGAGTGACTGATTTCTGCGGTAAGCTGCATTAATTTGGTTGCGTGACTGTAAACAGTGTAAACAATTAATGTTCATGAGGTAAGACATGGCTATTTAAAGTGACCGCTCCCAGCGCTTTGCCCGTCATCGCATCGGAACCGAGTTTGGAACCGAAGCTTAAAAATTCCGCGCGGTTCCGGTTCCTGTTGAAAAACAGAACCGGTTCTGAATAAGAACCGGTTCTCGGTTCCCAACCCTATTAGGGATAGATGTTAGAGATATACAGTAGGTTAATTTTAAACTTTAAACACACAAATTTTATTCTATTTTTATACTCGCGTAAAGCTGCTTTGAGGCAATGTGTTAAAAGGAAAAAAATGAATTGAATTGAATAGTTGTGAGTAAATAGGATTGAAATGAATAAAAGTGTTCTGGGTTCAAGTTAATTTAGCTTTTCACTTATTTTTTTTTTTTTTTTTTTTTTTTTTGCTTCATGAATACTTTCCTTTGTCTTGTAATAAATGCTTGACTCCACTGTGCAATTAGTAACTTTTTTAAGAGCACTAGAAGCAGATTGTGGATCACCGTAGAATCGGTTATAGATCTTTGTGTTCAGTTCATATCCGGTTATAATCACAAAAGGATCAGGCAAAATTGAAGGGTATCGTAACGACAGAATCTGTTTACTGCTCCAAATCTCTATGTACAGTATTTTAGTACTTTACACAACACTGACGATGAGTGAGCGCTTGGCTGCTGATCGGATAGTAATGCCTGTGAACGTGATGACGTATTTTTGACAGTTGTTTCACAGACCATTTTCGTGTGTGAAAAAGAGGTGTTGTGAAAACAAGCGTTGTGTGTGTAAACTGTCATAGTCGTACATTTTGGAGTTGTATTTGAACAAACACACACAATCTCGTATCTGTAAACTGTCGTGGCCGTAGATTTTGGGATCCAACTCCGCAAAATTAAAATTTACACACACATGCTTTGAATTACGTACGATTATTATTGACAGTGTTTTTATTCCATAGAAATGGTCCGACAGTCAGTCAAGTGGAGCGCTTACCAAAGTCGCACAGATTTTTGGAACTCCGTGCACACACAAGGCGCACCGGATTATTAGGCTCACGGACGATTTTTGAGAAAATGTAAGGCTTTTAGGTGCGCCTTATAGTGCGGAAAATACGGTATGTATTTAGAGGTGTTTCTAGGCTTAGCCTGATTTAAACCACAATTACCCTGTCCAGTGTTTTATGTCCTAAACTGTCTCGACCACAAGCCTTCTGAATCTTTCTGGCAAGCTTGATAGAAAAATTAGTGACTACTGTTTGTTTTTGTTTGTATTTGTAGCTACTTAAGAAGACAATATCTATTCATTTTGTCATCTATTCATCGCTACAAGTGCCCTGTGTCCACTTATTTAATGACTGGATCTTTATTTGTTCGATGAGACGATCGATGATCTAATGTATAAGACAAGACATTCCTTTAGGATCAGAAACGTTATATGGTCGAAGGTTTGTGGACACCTCACTGTCACATCCACATGTGAACCTTCCTCAAGCTGTTGACACAATGTTGTTCATAATTATATAGGATTTTTTTGGAATTCTTGGAAGTCTTCCCTGCACTGGGAACCAAGGGGCCGCAAACGGAAACCCTGAGCTCAAACCTTGGGAATGAACTGGAATACAGACTGCACCCCAGACCTCCTCACTTAACATCAGCACCTGACCAAATGAACACAGACCCCCACAGCCGCCTAGGATAACAGGATATTATAACAGCAAATACGGGATTAATTCCGCATTGGGATGTTCGAAGTACGTATATGGGTGCGATTGGATGGGTGTCCACGTACTTTTGGCCGTATAGCATGTTGGGTAGGAGTTTAAACAGTGATGTACATAGTAACAGGTCTGTTTTGCAGTGGTCTGGTCTGCTAACACATGTTTATACCCTGATGCTGTGAGTCCTGTTTACAACTCGGAGGATAAGGAATTATTTAGTGTCTGCTAATAATGTTTATGTGTGTAAGTCCATTTGTCCATTTGCTCATAAAGTTGTTCTCTTGGTAACTTCTGTCCCTGTAGGTTAGGGATGGATTATCATCTTTATATTTCTGTTGACTGTTCTGTTTTTGAAACTTCGAAGCCTAACGTCAACCTGTAGATTGCTTTGTCACTGTCAAGACATTTCTTTCTAATAATAGGCTAAATATATTCGTGTACACAGTGAGTCACAGTGACGCCGAGCGATGGAACAAAACGGTGAGGTGTAATGTTATGGGGAAATAATAAAGCACAGGGTAGGGTGGTGTGATCTCTCAGCAGATTTTCTCATCGATTGGTTATCAGATCGAGTGGAGCGTCTGACAGAAATGTCCCTGTAAATGACCTGATTACATTAATATAGTAATGATCCTTCGTATGCATGAGCTGCTGCTGTAGAAAGTTTACCAAATCCTTCTAATCAGACAGACGGTCCCATCATCTCTATGTACTTTACAAAAAATGTCGTGCACTATATTTCCTCCACACATTTTAGAATCATGGTATTCTCTCTCTCTCTCTCTCTCTCTCTCTCTCTCTCTCTCTCTCTCTCTCTCAGATAATTACCAAATCCTTCTAATCTGACAGATGGTCACATCATCTCTAGGTACTATATATATAAAAAAAAAACCTTGTGTGCTATATTTCCTCCCTACAACATTTTAGAATCATGATATTCTTAGAGCATGACCTAGAGTAGCAGTATTGATCTATTCATATTAGACTCATCAGATCTGTGGTATACATTCATCAGATCTGTGGCGTAAGCTGGCACAACACACTCAGTTTTGATGGCTAGAACATCTCTAGGGAAAGAGAATAAAACACACAGTAGGCTGTGCACTGTACCAGCGAGTGAAGTGACAGACCCGTGAATAGCACGCCTTGTTTTGTGAAGGCTGCTTCTTTTCTTTTCTTTTCTTTTCTTTTCTTTTCTCTGGTTCTATACAAGCAGCAGTTAATTCTTTCTTTTTTTTTTAATTAGGTTTTTATTGAATAATCGATCACATTTAGAATTTTTTAAATAATCTTTTTTTAATATATATATATTTTTTAAGGTATTTTTATACTTTTTTATATTAAACTAATAAATAAAATTTTTTGACAGAGCAAAAACGAAACGGTGTAAATTGAAATAAATGAAATGAAGGAATTTAGTGAATATAAGAATATAAGCTTTATATAAATGAAACTAAATATTTCTCTAAGCAAGAAAGTATAATGAGGGATTTAGATTTTATAGTCAAAACAGCGGCATGATTGTGTTTCTATCTCACAGTTCCAGGGTGAACAGTTTGATCCTAAAACTCTGGAGTTTCTCTGCACGATTCCTCGTGTCTGTGTGGGTTTCCTCTGGGTTCTCTGGTTTCCTCCAACCCTCTGAACATGTCAGTGACTGGATTGTCTTCTCCTCTTGGAGCGTGAACGTGTGTGACAATGGTGAAGTGGATGAATCCGGTGCACGTTACTTCCCAGTGTTCTCAGGATAGTTGCTGACACTAGACTGCAATCCTGACCAGGATAAAGCGATGGATGAAGATGAAGACGAAGAACCGCATTATCCAGGCTCTAGAACAAAATCGTTCTCTCCGCGTTCCTTACCAATATCATGTACAACTTGTATGCTTTGTTTGATTAGACCTTTCTAGCTCTTATCCAGTAAAAGATTTATACCAAAGAGGAAGTTTTTTATGTCCATGGTGCAAAACTGAAGAGATCTTCAGGAGAAATACAAAACGGTTACGGCGGATTGCAGCCACACGAGGGCAGCGTTCACTTGCACCACGCGTGAACAATCGTTTATAAAAGTTTAAGACATCGATGCAATAGTGTAACGTAAAGTTCATGTGTTGTTTATTAGTACATAGTGCACGTGTGATATTGGGTGAAGTGGAGGATGATGATGATGATGATGATGGAGAGAATAGTGTAGCTCGTATAAGGGCTGTTATCATTTAAGCCTGTGTTTATCAGAGCACTTGATTTCAGCTGTAATCGGGTCTGTAGTCTTGTGCTTGTTTTCACCGGTAATGCGGAGTGAGATGATGCCAAACCGGGCACGTGTTGAGTTAACGGAGCGTTAACGTCTGTATACCGTGTGTATACCGTGTGTGTGTGTTACCGTCTCTCCTCTAGCCTCCATTCTCTCCTCTTTTCCTCTCTGGTTTCCTCTCCCTCCCATTCTCTCTCTCTCTCTCTCTCTCTCTCTCTCTCTCTCTCTCTCTCTCTTTAGATTCAGGCTTGAATTATTGACTTCTTGCACGTCTTTTCAGCGATGGACTTGAGTAAAATGGTAAGTGCTCTCGCCTTCGCCTCGTTTGTTCTTCTTAAAGGGATCTTCGTGTTTCTTTGCGCGCGCGGAATCGCGTTTGATGTGAATGTTTTTTTCCCTCAGGGTTTGTTACATTGTAGCGATCAAGTGTGTGTTATGTTCGCTTTTTAAGTCAACTGTTGCAGAATCGCTGATGGCGCGAGCCGTTGTGTGTGTGTGTGTGTTTAAATACCTCAGTAGGATTGTTGTTATATTGTAGCGTGTGTGTGTGTGTGTGTGTGTGTATTGTTTTGTGTGTGTGTTTAAATACCTCAGTAGGATTGTTGCTATATTGGTGTGTGTGTGTGTGTGTTTAAATACCTCAGTAGGATTGTTGTTATATTGTAGCGTGTGTGTGTGTGTGTGTGTGTGTATTGTTTTGTGTGTGTGTTTAAATACCTCAGTAGGATTGTTGCTGTGTGTGTGTTTAAATACCTCAGTAGGATTGTTGTTATATTGTAGCGTGTGTGTGTGTGTGTATTGTTTTGTGTGTGTGTTTAAATACCTCAGTAGGATTGTTGCTGTGTGTGTGTGTTTAAATACCTCAGTAGGATTGTTGCTATATTGTAGTGTGTGTGTGTGTGGCTGTATTGTTGTGTGTGTGTGTGTGTGTGTGTGTGTGTGTGTGTGTGTGTGTGTGTGTTTAAATACCTCGGTAGGATTGATGTGTGTGTGTGTGTGTGTGTGTGTGTGTTTAAATACCTCAGTAGGATTGTTGCTATATTGTAGTGTGTGTGTGTGTGTGTGTGTGTGTGTGTGTGTTTAAATACCTCGGTAGGATTGTTGCTATATTGTTGTGTGTGTGTTGCTATATTGTTGTGTGTGTTTAAATACCTCAGTAGGATTGTTGCTGTATTGTTGTGTGCGTGTGTGTGTGTGTTGCTATATTTGTGTGTGTGTTTAAATTAGGGATATACCGATACCACTTTTTCTCTTCCGGTCCGATTCCAATACCAGCGTTTGCCAGTCTCGGCCGATACCGATCCGATATCTGTGTTTTTTTTTCTACCTTTAAAACTAAATAATGTATACAATTCGCTTAGTTATTAAGATTTATTTGTTTCTGGCAAAGAAATACATAAATGCCCATTACTGGATGAAAAATGAAAACACAAGAAACCTTAAAAAAAGGTATTAATGCAGTAGCAAACAGTATTTTTAACAGTTAGTGGTATAACGATCTAAACCACATATACTGCAATTATTAAATTAAATGATTTTTTGAAGAAGAGGCAATATTTTAAAGTGAATCTTAAATTAGAACTCTTGAAACACTGCAAAATGTATTAAACAGTAAACCTTGCACCCAAATGAGCGACATGTTTAACGCGCGGAGGTAAATGGAAAGGACGCCTGCTAAACTTGCCTGTCTATCACAGGCAGTTGTGCAACATATTACCCATAAAATGTATTATATTTATTTTCATTAATGCAATTTAATATATAAGTGTATTTTTCTAATAAGTTTAAGCAATAGTCTATGATGTTTGCTGTTCATTAATCAACCACCACGGGCATGGGCGTCGGAAGTAAATAAAAAGTGGGCGTGTCCTGTCCCACCCACATATAATGGTCCCTACGCCCATGGATTTCAGGAAGCAGGAGCGTGGTCAATGCTGTAGGTAAAATGCGGAATTAATTTATTAGGGCATTCCTCAAGCAGAATGGATTCAACTGGCAGCACTCTGAAAAGTAATAAAGACATTATGCGGTAAAAGTGGGTGGGTCCAATATTATTGGTCTTAAAAGGTGGGTGGGTCCTGTCCCACTCATATATATATATATATATATATATATATATATATATATATATAATGGTTCCGATGCCCATGACCACGGGTACCGGATTAGGATCGGTCACGCACCACCGATACCCGATCCACTCAAAATGCTTGGATCGGCGTCAATACCGATTAGTTTAAATACTTCAGTAGGGTTGTTGCTGTATTGTGTGTGTGTGTGTGTGTTAGTTAGCTAGTCGGCCAGCCCAGAGCTGTAAACAGCAGACTACCGTGGGCCGGCATTTTAAATGCTATATGGACGTGTGGGAAGCATATTTGTGTGTTACTGCATGTTTTGTGTGTGTTGTGATGGTGTTTGTAGTGCAGCTCTAGTCACCAGATGACTGTGCAGCCTACTAATGAAACTTCCTAACTGGCTTCCTTTATACGCCTTTACACAACAGTGTTTGTCTTGGGTTTGGGATTATTTTGAACACTCCGTAACAAATCTCAAGCCAGTGTTATTATAGTCTGCTCCTTTCTGATTACTATCATCTTCTAGCATAGTTGTCATCTTCTGTCATCTTCTAGCATAGTCATTTCTAGCAAACTTTTGGGATTTCTTCAGACCTTTTAGATAGTATCAGGACATTACAATATCCAGTACACAAAAACCACAATGTTAATGAATACAATTCTTCAACTGTTTTGATTTTTCTTTTTCTTTAAATACTCCTAAGCCCTGAAAACAGAATCTGTAGGCGATGAAAAAAAAATTGACACCTAACACCACTGATTTGTGATTTTGTTTGTGTTTAACACCAGATTTGGTGGGTCTCTAATCACTTTTGTGTTCTTGACCATCCATCCAGACAAGCATAACACAACATTAACATAGTGTTAATATGATTGTCATTTTAAATAGGCTTAGAATATTTAATGGGTTCTGCATCCACCAAACGTTAAACGAGCTGCAAAAGTGCTCCGGTTGTCTGCGTGAGAAGATTTTGCTGATATTCAAAGCGTGTGGAGAGATAGCACGGTGAGGATTCGGTGTTCAGTGAAGCACCAGACAAAACCAGCTCCTCGTTCTGTGTGATCTTTGACTGCTGACGGCTTTGAAATGCACACTGATGTGGCGAGGTTGGTACAATTGCACATCTCCAGGGTCCCCGGTTCGATCCTGAGCTTGGGTTTCTGTCTGTGTGGAGTCTGAGGTTTTCGTCCAGGTTTCCTCCAGGCAGAAACATCAGGAAAATTAGCTAAATATAAATTGTGCAGATATCTGTGGTTCATCCTCAGGCTTCCAGGCAAAAGCTTTGGATCCACTGTAACCTGACCAGGATAGAAGAGTTACTTAAGAAGAAGGAGCAATTTGAACGTCACCATACAATGCAGCCATCAACCCTGATAAGTCGCGTCATGTTCTTGGAACAAAGGGCTGTTTCGGCTCAGACCCCGGCATCCCCCTGAAACCTGTTCATTAGTGTCTGGGTTCTAAAGGTATTCCTTCAGCCATTGTTTCACAGTGCTACGTAAAACATGCAGTGGCAAGTGGCAGATCCGTGCCTGATTTACTTGTGCTCTACTAAGAAGGGATTTAGGCTTGTGTAGGGATTTTTGGAAACAATTCATCATTTCCAGGTGCTACATTGTGGATTTAGTTTCATCTGGATTGGACTTGTCTGTGTTTTTCTTCCTAATCCTTTGCATAAAATTACAGACCAGCTTGTGTTTACTAACTCTGGGTTGCTTGACGATTTTAGCCTAGTCTGAACTACCCACTGAATTTATCTAGTGTACAAAGGCATAACAAAACACGAATAATGAAATCCAGATGATCCTGCAGGCTGTTGTCATGTTATACATTTAAACTGCTAATTGTTATTAACCCTAACCCTAGGCATATGAATTCATAGGCAAGAAACAACCCATAGAAACTGGCTTCCATTTTGCTAATTGCTGCTCATACATCTGAGTATTATCATGGTTATAACATGTAATAATTCTATTATGAACATCACGTTGAGGCACGAGTGCTGTTCACATAGTCCTTTGTTGTGGATGAGTTGTAAAGCATAGAGACGTCATGTTTGCAGTGTGGTGCTGGACGTTGTGGACCGGTTGACCTTTCTGGTTTTAAAGGTGCCATCAGTGATTTTCCCAGCATTGTAACACTGGAGCTATAACTGGACTATCGTTTTTTTAGCCATACTTAATCATTCTTGGCCTAATAAGGCATTAGGTCAGTCTTGTATATTTATTAGCTGGATTTGCGGTGGCGGTTCTGATGAGGCTCCATGCCACACAAGACTAAATGGAATGTTTCTGTTTGTTGCCACATCTGGACCGCTTTCAAAATCCATGCCTGACCAATTTGGGGAAGCTTGTTGTGTTCAGATGAAGCCATCAGTTACATTTGTGGTTGATATGAATTAAAAATCAGCACATGCTTTTTAAATAGACCCCGAATTTGACTTGCGTAAATCTTGCTAGGAGTGAGGGAACGTCTTCAGAAGCTCATCCAACCATTTAAAGAAAGGAGCTGATCTGAAGCAAAGCCCCGCACCCCCGTGCCTTGTAGACAGGCTTTTGCTTTGCAGGCTTGTAAAACTGACCCACATGGTTTATTATTCCATTATGGTACCATTATCCTGTTCTAGTCGCTTTGACTTTCTCCCCAAGGCCATATAACCTGTGCACAAGTCTGTCGTCTGTTTGTTCGAACCACGCAGTGAATGCTGTCTGTGTCTCCTCAGCGTTTAATACGTGCAGATGTTTAACGGTAGCCAAACAAGGTCCTGCATACAGTACGAGTCTACAGCTCAGCTTTGTAGATGCTATTCAGTGATAAGAACCTGGCTAACCATGTCAGCTGTGATTCATAGCATCCGACTCGACCTATATGGATCGTCTGTCGTGTGTCTGCACCAGAAACGGAACACATAGATACACATAGAGTCCGAGATACAAGTTGTAAGAAGCCCATTAAAAGAATCCAGAGCAGTTTAGCAACACAGCAGCTGCCTTTCAGTCAAGTGACCCTTTTTCCAACAGGGTGGAGCAGTAGCTGGAGAGAGTACTGTCTAAAATAAACTCAAACAAAATAAAAAAGGCTAATGGCAGGCTTACCCTGAAGCTCAATAAAGCGTGTGTGTGTGTGTGTGTATTTAGACAGACTGAGTGTTCTCCTTTTCATAGTGGTGAGTTATGTATGAGTGGAAAACTGGTCTTCAGAGTTGACGTTACTGAATGAGGGGAGTTTCAGAAAGCGTAGAACTATATTTAGCTTTTTTTCGATTTTACGTCATACACAGAACCTAAAGTCTCAGACTGCTACCTCACTCGTTACTCATTATCTGCACCAGGTCTGTGTTTGAGCAGGAACACCAGCAGTGTCTGAAGAGGACATTGTTTGGTTTGGCTCAGTAAAGGAACATGGGCATGCATTTCTTAGCCAACAGGAAATAGACAGGGGTGGGTGTGCTAAGATATAAAGCTAAACTTGGCTCTCAGCCATTACCTTTTTCTGACCCTGGCCAGAATCTCACCGGACATTTAGCCAAATGAACCAGAACGTCTACTCGAACGCTAAAGGTTTATGTAAATACATAAAAAAAAGTTTCACTGTTGTGTTTTCATGAGTGTATGACTGTCATACCCTCCTCCTCACCATGAAGTCGCAATTTTGAGACCTCATGACCACTTCCTCATTTCAGTGCAGCTTTCAATTTCTCAATTCGTTTTCAGTTACACTAATTCAGTTGCACTAATCCGTCAGTTTAGTACTTGTGTGTATATATATATATTTTATTTCTCTCATTGGCCGAATGCTGATTCTGAAATGAAAGAATGGCGTATTTAAAGTACACTGACTAAACAAAGCCCTTAGGTACCGGAATGACCTCAGGTGGTTAACCACAAGAGGAAAACCACTGCTCAAACTGTGAGAACAGTATGTTGCTACTTGTACATCAAACCTGTGCATAAGGCATTATAGCTAACTTTTAAAAAGATGTCTTTATAGCTTTCATGCCACACCTTTCGAAGGTCTCGAAAACGGGCATTTTAACCGACGTTGGAGTTTTATTCCTGCTACGAAGCTCACTTTCCATGTCTCTGGGACCGCTTCGGTTCCGTTCAGTCAAAAATGAAAAAATATTCAGTCAAAAATGAAGGTTCTGAACAATTTTTTACCGTATTTTTTTTTTTTCCATTTTTAGATTCGGTGAATCTGTAGTACATTTTGTTTACAATATTAAACCTCTTTGTAACGATCTTTACTTTTGTTTATTTTATGCAGAAAAATGTGTTTTGCTTTGTATTGTTTATGATTCAAAAACTTTAAAAAGGAGTCATGCTTGGCCTTCAGATTTTATTTACATTTACACCATTTAGCAGACACTCTTATCTAGAGTGACTTACAACTGAGCAACTGAGGGCCCAGCAGTGGCAGCTTGGTGGACCTGGGGTTCGAACCTATGACCTTCTGATCAGTAGCCCAACACCTTAACCACTGAGCTACCCTTATTGGGACCCCTATTTCAAATCAAATTGAAATTGATCACCGGTGTTGTCGACTTTGGCTAGCGGTGATCTCTAGCAGCAAAGTTCCTACACTTCTGACATGAAGGGTATTGTTTCGCATGTGTGTATGTACCGTAATTCCACCATAAATTTATTCAAATATGTTCAGAGTAACTTGTACAAGTCTCAGAATGATGTTCAGCTCACCATCATCTCAGCAGACCACCATAATTCATTAGCCACTCTGAGTTATGTAGTTATGTAGTTGCTAATAGAGCAGTGCTGTAGTTAAGACATTGATAAACATGGGACTTTATGTGGCCTGGACAATTTACTTTACATCCTTAGCTCTTTCGTGTGTAACACCAGGGTCCCGGAGAAACGTTTCATCTCGCTGCGTACCGTGTCACCTACGGTATATATGATTAAAATGACTAAAAGCTTCTTGGCTTGATGCGAATTTAAGCTGACATTCTACGCCGTTCTATTTTAAAGCCAGTTGGGAAATGAAGTTTGTTCACCGGACTAACAGAAGGTCAGTCGTGTATTTCTTTCAAGCGCTGTTCTTTTTAATACAGATCGTGGAGCTCACAAATCAACCCGTTTTGTGCCTGTTACACGTAGAACAATTATCCAGAGCCATAAGATGCACACATTGTCTTGGGTATTTAAAAAAAACGTACAGATGGCGAGAACTATTTTCTCGCAGTTTCCTTTTCGGGTCATCCGAGGACAGACGTGCTTCTCGTCCACGGCTGCGTGCCGTCTGCACCCGTTGCCATCGATTTGATTCGTAGCACACGTTGGCTATTTCGTATTAAGAGAATTTCTTCTAAGCACAGATGTTTGTAGATGACTCACAGATGCTTTCCTTCAGCTTCTTCCAGCATCATAGCCATTAAGCATCTAACTGGCTGCTTCGACTGCATGGGGAAATGCTTCAATAATCCAGTCGCAGCATAGCATGCTAAAATCATTGGTGGCAGTTTGAATCATTTGCACTGTAATTAGCACCGGAAGGATGAACTAAATGACGAAGCTTTAAAGTGCACACTCGTCAGTGTTTCACTCATTATCCCTCCACCCTTCCTCTGTTCCTCTGATTTGTACGAGGCAAATAATAATGGTTGCTGGATACCAACAACAGGGCACTCCAAGGCTTTGAGCATGTGTTCCAGTAGTACTTTTTAGCCGTAGTGAATTTATTCTGAGATCCTCTTTCCACATTTAGAGTCTTAAAAGCATTTATTCTTCTGGTAATTTAGGACTTAATCATTCGTCATAGGCTAGTTTTGTTTTGCGTGTGCTCCACCCATCTCATATGACTTGCAATTTTGAAGCGTGCGTAAATTTGTTTAGGTTATGGTCTGATTGGAACATAAACAGCATCTGTTTTTCGAGCCAGCTCATACGAAAGAAGCCGTAGAGGTCAGTTAATCGCCGAGGCCTGGAACTGCAAGAGCACCAACTTAAATATGCAGGAGCTGTTTGTTCAGAAGCATGAGCCAACACCCTTATTCTTCATCCCTCCCATTCTCTTCCTCCCTGAATCCCAGAGCCCAGCTGTGGCTTAATGAGACACTTATCCCTCAAATCCGTCTTTGCCCAGACAAAGCCTGGCCTTGTCACCTTTAGCGGAGGAGTCTGGCAGTGTGAGCTGAGGCAGAGGATCAGAAAACAGAGCAGAGTGTCTTCTGCACCACGGTCTCTCTAGCTTAGTGAAAATTCAAAGCATCTTCAATTCCTGAGCTATCGTTTTGTTTTCGCTCTACGGCTAGCTAAGGGACGGAGGTGTTAAATAAACCAAGCGCAGAACTATTGCCCCTTTTCCACCGAGGCAGTTCGAGTGCTGGTTCAGAGCCAGAGCCTAATTTAGAACCGGTTCTTTCTGTTTCGACCGCCAAAGCACCGGCTCCGAACCAGGAAAAGTGGTTTTTAAGTAGCACCAAAACGTTGCTGGTCTAGACTTACGAACCGCTTGCGTCAGGAGCTGTGGGCGGGGCTACTGTTAGCAATGGTTAACGGGGTGTAATTCACAGTTCTATGTCGCATCGCTGATATGGCAGAAGATCTTCGCATAAAATCCAGAGATTTCTACGCTTTACAAATCGATGAATCTACTGATGTAGCTGGTTTGGCTCAGCTGCTGGCATATGCCCGGTATATTTATGATGGTATTTTCCAGAGACGGACAATGCAAACAACTGGATTCGCCATTCATTCTCTGCCACCCCACAGCACACCTGCCCATTTCTGAGCAAGAGAGTCTCATTGAAATCTCTATGAGTGGCGCTTTGTAAAATTTTTTAGAGTTTACACAAAAATCACTACCAGTTTTCTGGATAGCCTTGTGTGCAGAGTATCCTGCCTTAGCAGATCGCGCTGTGAAAACATTACTGCCCTTCTCGACAACATAGCGGTGCGAAAGTGGGCTTTCAGCGCTCACCAGCATAGAGAACAAATATCGACACAGACTCTGCATTGAGAATGATTTAAGACTAAAACTGTCTCCGATGAAACATCCCAGAGTTATGCAAACATCCCAGAGTTATGCAAGTCGTTTCAGGCACATCCATCTCGTTAAACAGTGAGTCATTAAAAAAATTATTTGTATACTAAAGTTGTATTTGATCAAATAAGTTTTTTTATGAAGTTACATGTGTTTTAAAATGCACGTTTAAAAAAAATCAAGACCACAATTATTGGTGGTGTGTGTGTGTGTGTGTGTGTGTGGGGGGGGCCGCAGAATGTTAAGTCGGGGGGGGGGGGGTGTACGTTTCTGTAAAAAGTTTGGGAACCACTGCTCTAGGTGAAAGTGATGTATTTGCTTGTAAACAACAATCACTGTTTTCACGTATTAAACAAATCAACACAATGAGCATTTCAACTGAGGAAAAAAGTCAGGATGCTGTAATAGCTAGTATTTCCTCATTTGGCTGCAATAACCTCAGAGACCTTTCTTGTAGCCAGCTACCGGTTTCTGACATCAACCGGAAGGTTTGTGTTTGAGGGGTTCCTCGCATGCACAGTCCGTTTCAAATCACAACACAGGATCTTAATAGGATTTGGATCACAACTGATCCTCCGCACCCTGGACACGATCTCCTTCAGCTCCTCCCTTCTGACAGGCGCTACAGAACTTTGCTTACTAAAACTGCCAGAAACAGGTCTGTCTTTCCCCAGACAATCACTGCGTTACTGCATTATTGGGACTGTCAGTCATCACATCATCTGTATATTACACACTACTGCTGCTATATATTGTACAAAAAGCATAATATTGCACTATATTGTTATTCGCACTCCCACACTTTATGTACATAACTGATCAGTCATGTTCTATATTCATATTTAATACTCATCCTGTCTATATTGTATCTCATCGTCTGCATCGTTTTCTTGTGTAGTTTGTATACTATAGTGTTCTTTATGTCTGTACTTTTGAGAGTCACAAACACCTGAAACCAAATTCCTTGTGTGTGTCGATACATTCGGCCAATAAACCTGATTCTGAGTCTGATTCTGTTTCTGATTCTGATCTGGGTTTTGACTCGTCCGGTCCACTGGTCTTCGGTGAGTCCTTTGTTGGAGTTACTTATTTATTGTTTATTGTTGCAAGTTGTCTAGTTTAACATCAGCTTCAATTTTCTGACAGATGATTTCTCACATGTTCCTCATGCATCTTCTGTTACAAATGTAGAATGTAGATTCTGTGATGATGAGCCGGTCAGGTCCTGCTGAGCAAAGCCTCTCCAAACCACAGCACTTCCTCCTCCACCGTTATCTCACCACGGTGATGCATCTCACGTCAAACAATTAAGAGCAAACCGATCGAAATGCCTGAGGTTTAGATAAGTAACAATCTTTAAAAAAATGTTTTAATAATTTGCTCCTGATGCGATTTGCACCTGTAAGTAATTTTATCCATTTAATACAAATAATTGTGGGGGTGTCGATTTTTTTTCCCCCCTCACAGGAAATGATTAAAAAAAGACCTTTCTTTGGTTTTTATTTGTTTAGTTATATTACTTTGAATCTTCCAATATTGTTCAAATGAAGAACAGATGCCCACATGTTTAACTATATTACAAGTAAAACGCAGGGTTTCATGGGGTGTTGTCATTTTTACACATATGACTGTATAGGTTGTGGTAAAGAGGGAGATGACGACGCTGTCGGATGGGTTCCGTATCCAAAAATAACCAAGAAACTGAAGTGAAAGTTTTTTAAAAAGGTCACGGTCAGAAAGAAATGAATGTTTTTGTTACGTTCACGTGAAGGACACGTGCGTATGCTATAAAGATAAACCGATGGCTGAACCCGAGGCTGATGTCCAGCACCAGAAGGAGAGGGATAGAGGAGAATACACCACCATATGTGTAGGTAACAGATGGCTGATGGCTCTGAAGATCTCTTTTTAGTCGCTTCAGACCTTCCACCACAACCCCCTCTCCTCCTCCTCTTCCTCCTTCTGTCCCGAAGGCCTGGACAAAACATATTGTATTACTAATCAGTACAACTGTTGTTGGTTTTTTTTTTTTTTTTGTTTTTTCTCTTCGAAGTGTTCATGCGCTGTTTAGACGAAGAGATTAATTCATATGCTACCAGTGCACTATTAACCCAGTAGGGGATGAGTTCGTGTTCTGACTGTAAAACTCTCTGCTAGCTCCCGACATATCGACGTTCAGTAAGAGTCAAATGTCTGACGTTCAGAACTAAAGGAGACTAATCCGATTGTTTGTTTCTCTACAGGCTGTGAGCATCAACAAGGCGATAAACACACAGGAGGTTGCCGTCAAAGAAAAGCATGCCAGAAATATCCTTTTTTTTTTGGATTTCTATCAAGTGGTGGAACTGCAATGATCCAAACCTGGGACACAAAGACGTAACCGTGTCACTTCTCACTTGGAGATCAACTTTGTATTTAAATCGCTTCGTTTGTGTTTAAAATGCTAAGAATCTTGTAATCACCGTATTATTATACTAACGTACTCTCTTGTAATGTTAAATAATGTTAAAGTGCAACACAACCATGCTGGAGGGGGTGTGTATGTGCATGTGCGCTTGTGTATCTGGGTGTGTATCTGTGCGTGCGAGTGTTTATCTTTGTTTGTGTGTATATACATTTACTTTACATTACATTTTATATATTTTATATTTACATGTATACATTATGTGTGTGTATGTGTGTGTGTGTGTCTGTCTGTGCGGTTCAAATATTCTGTAGTTGCCCAAAAATATAACCTTTTTTTTTTAATATGATGCAGAACAAAGAGATTTTTTTAACACTTTACCGGAGGAACACGACGCTGTGTTGAGGAGACATTCGTGTCCAGTCATGACATGTAAAACACATGGGGAAAACCTCGTCAAGGAAAAATACAATACAGAAGAGTTGCCTCTTAATTTGCGGCTGAAAAAGGATCTGATCGTAACATATTGGGAGAAATAGAATGAGTATTGTAATGTAAACAAAACTCAGACATTGTTTCACTGCTTCAGAGCTTTCTTACCGATTCTTATGTTAGTCAGGATAAAGAGCTGGTCCTGCAGGGGCTCATGGGAGCACAGGAAGGTTAGAGCGAGGTGCTGATGTCCTACTTTTGTTATTCTTAACCGTTTTCCACCCTGTATCCTGGGCACCCATCATGAGAAGGGCGCTCAAACTTTCTGGGCAGCCGTCAACCGCCTGCCGATCTCCAGCAACGCCGTTCTCTGCTGGAAATTCTGTCACGTCTTCCACAAACTTCTAAGAGACGGCCATCCAAACGTGAGTACCGGTACAGCGAGCCTGTGTTTATTCATCCATTTCCCCAGTCATTGTGTGTCTGTCTTACACAGAATATGTTGAGAAGAAATTACTGATCTGCTGAACCACATGACATGTATACGTGTGTATACGTGTGTTGTTGTTTTTTTTTTTGGCCAAATGTTTCAGCCAGCTCTATCCTAAAGACCTTCAATTGCAGGAAAACCCGGTCCCTAAAGGCTGTCTAAACCCCGCAGCCCTCTGCCATGCTATTTTGTGACATCAGCAAGGTTCAGACCTTTGGTTCTGTGGTCTGAGAATGTGCTGAGTTGAAAATATGGCAATTGATCAGACTTGTGGCTTTTTTAAAAAAAAAATTTTAACGTTTTTAGAGGCATACTTTCATCAACAAACCCTCTGTGTTACTGGTGCTAAACAATAAAGAACTCTGGTCCACATGAAGACTTTGCCAAAGGGCCCAGCAAGGGCTCAAACTGGGACACATTTTGAGTGTGTGCGTGCGCTAGAGCTAGGGGAGGGTGGGTGGGTGGGGGGTGGCAGTGTGTGTGTTTGTGGGCGGGGGTAGCAAGAGCGAGTGGGGGTACGCATGAGAGCATGCCTGTATGTGCAAGAGCGCGTGTGAGAGTGCATGTGAGTGTGTGTGAGACCAGGTTCATATATTATGTAGTTACCCCAAAAGTATTGTGTGATTTGTCTAACTTTTTATGAATTATTATGATGATGATGATGATCATCATCATCATCATCATCAATTATTTGTTTGCCTTGGTGTTTTATGAATTATTATTATTATTATTATTATGAATTTATTTATTTATTAATTTATTTGCCTTATTAGGTCATTAAAGACTCGGTGCGGAGCAAGGCAGACCTAAACGACATGAGCAGGATGTGGGTAAGAGTCTGATCCTAATCATGACTACGCATTATGTTTATTTATTTATTTTATGTATCACTAGTTTTTAGGTGTCTTTGATTGGCTCTTGCTAACTACAGCGTGCTTTGGACTCGTGCCTGTGCCATAGTATTTCCTGTCAGTGACAGATCGTGGGGGTCATTTGATAGCCGACGACTGACGGCTCGGTGAATAAGCTGAGAGCACACGAGTTTTAATTAGCAAACGATGACATTATCCAGTTCATGTTAGTACAGTGTTACACCACCCATTTATTCCCGAGAGCCATGATCCATCATCCCTTATACTGAGCCCAGCTTGTTGTGCACATTTCTTCTGCTATCTCTTATTACACTCAGGCCTTATGAGGGCCAGCTTTGCTCAGTAGCTTACAGGAAGGATAGGAGCTAAGGAACGTGCTTAGCACTCGTTTTTTTTTTGCCAAGGGACACTTCTTGCTGATGATGTGGGTAATTTAACGAGTCAGGAATAAAGTTTCCTGTGAACTGCATCCTTTGGCGTATCCCAAACAGAGGGGTTTGAGGAAGTCGGATTGAAAACCCACTCTAGTTATTTGTTTTAATCCCCCTTCCCCTTTTCTCTGCATGGCACAGAGCCACCTGAGTGAAGGCTATGGGAAGCTTTGTAGCATCTACCTCAGACTCCTCATCATCAAAATGGAGTTTCACATCAAAGTGAGTAAGACGGGTGCACCCTCCACCCCCCCCCACACACACACACTTATTTTATTAACAGTTGTTTTAAAGTAAAACGAGCTGTTTGTCAGTAGTAGTACTGTATTTGAGTATCAGTGCCTGTGAGCTAAAGTCATTACGTAATGGTTTGCACTTTACCCTCGAAAACCGGAGATCAACTCCACATAATCCTCTCTACTACACCAGAACCCTCGTTTCCCCGGCAACCTTCAGATGTCAAACAGACAGCTCGAGGAGGCGGGTGAAAATGACGTCAATAACTTGTGAGTTCTGTTTTGTATGCTGCACGTGTCCATGCCCTTTTTTGACCTTGATTTATTTATGGAGGGAGGGAAGCGAGGGAGGGAGGGAGGGAGGGAGTGGAGGAGGGAGGGAGAAAGGAAGTGGAGGAGAGGTAGGGAGGGAGGGAGGGAGGGAGGGAGGGAGGAGGGAGGGAGGGAGGGAGGGAGGGAGGGAGGGTAGGGAGGGAGGGGGAGGCTAAGGAAAGAAAGGGAGGGAGAAAGGAAGGAAGGAAGTAGAAGGAGGAAGGGGAGGGAGAAACGGGAAGGAAGTGAAGGAAGGGAGAAAGGAAGGAAGGAAGGAAGGAAGGGGGTAGAGAGAGAGAGAGAGAGAGAGGAGAGAGAAGAGAGAGAGGAGGGAGGAGGGAGGGAGGATAGGAAGGGAAAAATGAGGGAGGGAGGGAGGGAAGAAGGGAGGAAGGAAGGGAGAAAACGGAATGAAGGGAGGGAGAAGGAGGGCAGGGAGGAGAAGGAATGGGGGAGGGAGCGAGGGAGGGCGGGGAGGGAGGGAGGGAGTGGAGGAGAGGGAGGGAGGAGGAGGAGGGAGGTCTGTCTTTCTTTCTGTCTTTCTTTCTTTCCTTCTTTCTTTTCCTTCTTTCCTTCTTTCTTTCCTTCTTTTCCTTCTTTCCTTCCTTCTTTCTTTCTCTCCTTCTTTCTTTCTTTCCTTCCTTCCTTCCTTTTTGCTTCTTGGAAAACTGATTTCCGATTCAGATTATGACGATTTTAAAGAGTCCTTTGTTCTTTATGAATTCCAGCTTCCAGCTGACGGTGGAGATGTTCGATTACCTGGAGTGTGAGCTGAATCTGTTTCTTGCTGGTGAGTTACAGCTCAATGTCAGTCTGTCTGATGCACAGCAGAGCTTTGAGGTCAAGTGTGTAATGTCTGTTTGTCATGCTGCTGGGAGTGAACTCTGAAAAGGGCTTGATACGTCTGGTGTGGTCCAGATATGGTCTGTCTGTGTGTGTGTCTGTGTGTGTGTCTGTGTGTGTGTCTGTGTGTGTGTCTGTGTGTGTGTCTGTGTGTGTGTCTGTGTGTGTGTCTGTGTGTGTGTCTGTGTGTGTGTCTGTGTGTGTGTCTGTGTGTGTGTCTGTGTGTGTGTGTGTCTGTGTGTGTGTCTGTCTGTGTGTGTGTCTGTCTGTGTGTGTGTCTGTCTGTGTGTGTGTCTGTCTGTGTGTGTGTCTGTGTGTGTGTGTGTGTGTGTGTGTGTGTCTGTGTGTCTCTGTGTGTGTGTGTGTGTCTGTGTGTCTCTGTGTGTGTGTGTGTGTGTGTGTGTGTGTCTGTGTGTCTGTGTGTCTGTGTGTGTGTTCCTAGCCCCAGGGACAGGAAGCCACACCCCTGCACAGTGAGCAAATAGTCTCACAGGACCTGCATCAGAAAGGGAGGGATTCACTGAGGAAAAGATGAAAGGCAAAGATACAGATATTAAAAAAGAAGGGAGGGCTAGGAGAGAGATATATGGTGGAACATAGAGGAAAGTAAATGATGAGGATGGAGGACAAGGTCAGAGACATATAGAGAGGAGGAAGATTGTTATATTGGAAGAAGGATGTTGGAGATGGAGCTGCCAGGTAAGAGGTCAAGAGGAAGGACAAAGAGGAGATTATATGGATGTGTTAAATGAGGATGTGAAGGTAATTGGTGCGAGAGAAGAGGATGCCGAGTATAGAGTTATGTGGAAACTGCTGAATCGCTGTAGTGATCCCTAACAGGAAAAGCCAAAATTAGAAGTTGTTTGAGGAACATAAACTTGGTAAAGAACTGGAGCAATGATGCTACATGAAATATACGATATATATATAGTACGCACATTTTTGTGTTGTTTATACTTACATGAGGCCTTATTTCTCCAGCACAGTCATTTTATCGTGTGTTTGTGTGTCTCACCAGTGTTCAGCTCGTTGGACATGTCACGGTCCGTGTCGGTGACGGCAGCGGGTCAGTGTCGCCTGGCTCCTCTGATCCAGGTCATTCTGGACAGCAGTCATCTGTACGACTATACAGTCAAACTGCTCTTCAAACTACATTCTTGTGAGTCGGAGCTCTTACTGTTCTCCTTTATTACACTAGTTCCTGCTACATAATACCACATTTACATATAAAACATTACAAAACTGGTTGTGCCAAATGACACCACACACTGTGCACTTGCACTATGTACCCTGTTGTCTAGTTTATGACTTATAGAAAGGTAGAATCGCAGACCCGGTGGACCCGAATTAATGAAGATTCGAATTAAAAATGACCTCATAGAGCCCGAAATTTAGCGTAAACATTTCTAACTATGAATCTTATCTTAGAGAGGAGGCGGGGCTTAACCCTGTTACTAGGTATGACACATTCTTATGAAGTCTGTGATTGGTTGTTTTAAAAAAAAATGTCTGGTGTATTATAAACCTTCACTTTGTCTCTATGTTAAGATATTTAAGGCTTTATCGTGTAGGGATTACGTTCGTGACCGAACAGATTAGAGATGCTCTAACATCTGTACGTTACTAATGTAATAAATGTAAACATTTCTGACACAGAGCAGAAATGTCATAGAGACAAATTATATTATTTCTGCCTCTGTTTTCAGAGTCTCAGAGATGTTTTTGTGTCTCTAAATGCCACAGCAGCAGAATGTGTGTGTGTGTGTCATTGTCATTTCTGCGCTGTGTCACAGTGTTGTATAAAGTAGTAGAAAGCGATACTTGAGTAAAAGTACAAGTATCGTACTAGAAAAAGACTTTGGTAGAAGTGAAAGTCACCTTTTAGAATATTACTCAAGTAAAAGTCTTAAAGTGTCTGATATTTACTGTACTTAAGTATCAAAAGTCATTTTCTTACTCGTGTACTTAAGTATTTGAAGTAAAAGTAAAAAGTAAAATTTCAGTGATTTTCAGTAGGCATAAGAGGCGCTTCATCTTTCATTCCAATGTACAGAAGCATTTCTTGCAAATACAGCCACGAGTGTATAACGTTATCTTCTTCACCCTGTTCACCACTATCGTCGGGGTGGTCGTCTATGACAGGAGTGGGCAACCCGTGGCTCTCGAGCCGCATGTGGCACTTTGCCCTGTTTCGTGCGGCTCTTACGTTCATATCGAAGTTTGTACTCGTGTCTTTTTATTGTGCGCGTTCACTTCGCTTGAGTTCAATACGGTATTTTCGTCAAACGCGCATGTGAGTGGGATGAAAATACCTCAAAGTTTCCCAGTAGGAACAAGATCATTTGAGTAAACAATTTGTGTCAAGTTCGCTTTAAAAATGACAGGGAAAAAGGTGATGATCATGTGTGCCCATGTGTATGATGTGGCTCTTTGAGGTAACACAGTAAAAATGTGGCTCTTGGTCTCTGACCGGTTGGCCACCCCTGGTCTACGATAATGGGAGGTCCTCCAGTAGGGGCTTCCGTGGCGGTTTCAGTTGTGCTTCCTCCTCCTTTGGCAACATTACGCTGAAATAGAGCGTGCGGACGAGCGTAATGCAATCTAGGAGCAGTGATTGGCCAAACCTCCCTTACTGCAGTCACACACATTTCTGCTGATTTTATTTTGTAGTAACGAAGATGCTTAGTGGAAATATAACGGAGTGAAAGTTTACATTTTATCTAGGAAATGTAGTGGAGTAAAAGTGAAAGTTGACATAAATTTAAATAGCGAAGTAAAGTACAGATACGTGACATTTCTACTTAAGTACGGTAAGGAAGTGTTTGTACTCCGTTACATTACAACACTGCTGTGTCTGAGATGTTATCTTTAATATGATCGATGACAAAAATAATCCCTACACGATCTAATCTGTATCATCTTATTAACTCTCTCTCATTATTAAATATTGTATACGATACATTTCTTCTCCCTCGTCACCTTTCAGCCATTTTCTCCTCTGATGAAGAAACGTTTTAAGCCTCTTAAATGTCCTCCTCACTACTCCTAACACTTTTTGACCTTATGAGCTCCTTTAAGGGTTTAAGATGCTTTGTGAATAACTTTGTGTGACTCTTTAACTTTAAGGGAAAACGCCCACATTACACAAGAATTTTTGTAGAAATTCATTATTAGGAGGAACTCTTTACACTCGTAATGTTCATGAATACAGGCTCAGAAGTAGAAACCGTTTCCCAGTCAAACACACGTAAATTTATTTGTTTGTTTGTTTATTTATTTATTTAATATAAATGACATTTACAAGTTGTCTTGTCCACCAGAGTGTCATGTCAGGTGAAGTCAAGAAACTTTTACTGTCATTTTAACTTTATATAAAAGTGATGCATTGAAATGAGAAACCTTTCCCCAGGACCATGATACTACAATAAATTACCTAAAGCAACACAGAGCTAAGGATTTGTGTGTGAGTGTGTGTGTGAGTGTGTGTGTGAGTGTGTGTGTGAGTGTGTGTGTGAGTGTGTGTGTGAGTGTGTGTGTGAGTGTGTGTGTGAGTGTGTGTGTGAGTGTGTGTGTGAGTGTGTGTGTGAGTGTGTGTGTGAGTGTGTGTGTGAGTGTGTGTGTGAGTGTGTGTGTGAGTGTGTGTGTGAGTGTGTGTGTGAGTGTGTGTGTGTGAGTGTGTGTGTGTGAGTGTGTGTGTGTGAGTGTGTGTGTGTGAGTGTGTGTGTGTGAGTGTGTGTGTGAGAGTGTGTGTGTGAGAGTGTGTGAGTGTGTGAGTGTGTGTGTGTGAGTGTGTGTGTGTGTGTGAGTGTGTGTGTGTGTGTGAGTGTGTGTGTGTGAGTGTGTGTGTGAGTGTGTGTGTGAGTGAGTGTGTGTGTGAGTGAGTGTGTGTGTGAGTGAGTGTGTGTGTGAGTGTGTTAGTTCAGTTCTGTTTGTTGAGGAGTCTGGTGGCTTATGGAAAAACACAGTCTGGTCGTGAGGGTACCTTTTTTCCAGATGGCAGAGTGTGTAAGGGGCGTGTGTGTAAGGGGCGTGTGTGTAAGGGGACATCCACAATGCTGTTGGCTTTGTGTATGCAGCGTGCTGTGTAAATGTCCATGATAGAGGGAAGAGAGACAGATGCAGATGATCTCAGCTGTCCTCACTATCCGAGACGGAGCAATTCCAAAACCAGACGGCGATGCAGCAGCTCTGGATGATTTCAACGGTCCCTGTAAAACATAGTCAGGATGGGGGGGCAGTGATGGGCTTTCCTCAGCCTGCGTAAGAAGTAGAGATGGTGGAGCTGGTGTTGACTGACCAGGTGAAGTTCTCCGCCAGAGGAAGACCAAGGAATTTGGTGCTCTTGACGATCTAAAGGGAAGATGCGTTGATGTTCGGGGAAGTATGGCGGCTCTGTGCTCTCCTGAAGTCAACAACCAACTCTTTAGTTTAGTACATCAGACGTTTAGCTGTCGTCGGCCATCCTGAAACAATTTTCTCACCCATCGTCAGTGCCTGGTAGCCCCGCCCCTCTTTTTGTTACATAAGCAAAGCTGTGCGTGTCCATCAGTCCACACTGGGTTTCTGTTTAATAAGTGCATCATCCAGGTACTTGATGTAGACTTCTTGGTGGACATTCTCAGTGTGCACATGCTGCTCTTTGGGACGCACCTTAGCCTTGACAATATTTTTCCATTTCTAATTTTTTCTCATTAGCATGCAGAGGTTATGTTCTTTATAAATAACAGAAATGTCTAGTCTGTCCTGACTCCTAAGTTTGTCTGTCTGGCACGTTGTTTCTCCCTATTCAGGTCTTCCAGCAGAGACTCTGCAGGGGCACAGAGATCGCTTCCACGAGCAGTTTAAAAAGTGAGTCGCTCTCATTCAGAGCCACACTGAGCTCCTTTGGCTCCCAGTTTGATGTATATTGACCCCCCCACTCTCTCTCATGTCTCTCTAGGCTGAAGAGTCTCTTCTACCGTTCCAGTAACCTGCAGTATTTTAAAAGGCTGATCCAGATCCCACAGCTTCCTGAGGTAAGGCTATGTTTGCCATGTTTAAAACCCACTGGAAAGGTATTACCCAATCCTCAGACACAGCAGCAGTCCTGATGCTGGCTTTGTGACAGCCAACCAGTGACTCACTCTCCTTTGTGTCTGCGACTCTCTACAGAATCCACCGAACTTCCTGCGTGCTTCAGCTCTGTCAGAACATATCAGCCCAGTAGTGGTGATTCCGGCCGAGACCTCGTCCCCCGAGAGTGAGCACATGGTAGAGACAGACGAACTCGTGGACACGGACGTCCCGTCCCTGCCGGTACTACACGCTCGTGTGCACGCTTAAATGGACTATCTAAATTACTAGATCTATTCTGGATGCTTATTCATACTGTAGTGAATAAAAAAGGTTGTTGCCCCTGGTTCCGTGCTTGCACCTGACTATGTAGTATGAAGTCCTTTGACCTTAACATAAGAGAGAAAGTTTAAATGAAACATTTCGTAATGCATGTATTAAAATCTATTTTTAAAAGCTCTATAAACCCCGAAAACCATTCATTCCTTTTGTCTGGTATCCAGATCGTATTTATTTGTGTACGATTCTGTTAACGCAGGCTGCCGTGGAGAGCAGGTTCGATGACCTCTTTGGCACCTCGGCTGCCACCGATCCCTTCAACTTCAGTCAGAATGGCATGCGCAAGGATGACAAGTGAGAGATCAGTTTCTTTCTTTCTTATTTTACACATAAAGGAAATCTTCTGGTCACGTTCTTGGTCTGTTTGCATCGACATGCATGGAAAAAAAACAAAACGGCGTAAAAGTGCATAAAACCTGTTACAAACTGAGGATATGCGTGAGTAATTTCAGAAAACGGCTTTTGAATGTTACTTTATTGCTAAAAGTTAAAAGCGATGAAAATGCATGCGGGATTTTGCCTTGGCATCACTGTGTGCTCGTGGGCACAGAGTTTGGGAATCCCTTATTTGGGCTAGAGCCAGGTTATGTCTGTCTCTGGGAAAACCGCCTCCGTGTGTACAGTCAGTATCATTGTTTGTCTTAAAATATTCAGAGCGTGGGCCGAATCAGGGCTTTCTTACAAGCTGTCTAGCTATTCGGTGTTCTACTACAGTATATTCTATTTTTTTTAAATCCCTCAGAGACCGACTCATCGAGCAGTTGACCGCAGAGCTCCAGGCCCTGAAGGAAGAGCTGGAGTCATTTAGACTGGAGGTTAGTGAACTAGAGAAGGGCAAAGGAAAGGTGTGGTGTGAACGAGTATGAAACGTGTTTTATTCAAAAGAACCAAGAGAACATTTTGCCGGATGCTCATAAATGCTTTGTCCGGACCGTTACCTCAGAGCGGCCGTCTGTGCCAGGCCCTGCGAGGGCGTATCAGTGAACTGGAGGCGGAGTTAGCTGAGCAGAGCCACCTCAAGCAGCAGGCACTGAGCGAGAGCGAGTTCCTGAGGGCAGAGCTGGACGACCTACGCAGGGTCAAAGAGGACACGGAGAAGGAGCAGCGGAGCCTGACTGAGATCGAAAGTAAGAATATCTTGCCAAACATTTTTGTAAAGACACTCGTCACATACTCCCAGTCTGAGAACTTTCTCAAGATGGGTGGGTGTTAAAGTCAATAGTCAGTGTCCTCTCCTAGTGATTCCTCTGAGACTTTCAACTATCATGGCCTTTACTGGAACAGCCCGATGATCAAATGCAAGGAAAGCTTACTGTAAGCGCCTTGATTACAACCTCCATTTATACAGATTACACGGAGCTGCACGTACACGTTGGATTCGCCGCATTTGGATGCCGATGTAGGTTCACAAAGCCATGAGCATTAACAGTAAAGCAACATCCGCCATTGTTGTTGTGTTTGTCACTGCTGCGCTAACGTTGCTGGGTAACGTGACACATATACAATGATGTCAGACTCGGCTCTGTGACGGCGCTTTAGCCCACTTAAAGGCAAACCGGTTCTTAGAAGGTTCACCAGTGGAACTAACTTTGAACCAGCACGGGCTCTGAACCAGCACCCGCTTCTTTTTGGTGGAAAAGGGGAATAAGAGTCCTGCCATAAGCACAGGAGAGTTTTTAGTTTATAGTATAAAAGGTAAATGTCTGTGTTCTGAGGCAATTGGAGGCAATCCCGTACCTTAGGGCTTTGTAGGAAAAACCTTATTTAAATATTGATAGAAGCAGCAGATGATAATATTCTGTAATACCTTCATGTGCAGTGGTGTGTCAACATTTAGTACTTTGTAGTTTGTAATTAATGCAAGTCTGGGAGACAATTTAGTGTGGATAATATAGGAGTCTGGACTAATTGGAACTCTCTCTCTGTCTCTCTCTCTCTCTCTCTCTCTCTCTCTCTGACTCTCTCTCTGACTCTCTCTTTCTCTCTCTCTCTGACTCTCTCTTCCTCTCTGTCTCTCTCTTCCTCTCTGTCTCTCTCTCTGACTCTCTCTCTGACTCTCTCTTTCTCTGTCTCTGTCTTCCTCTCTGTCTCTCTCTCTCTGACTCTCTTCCTCTCTCTCTTCCTCTCTCTCTCTGACTCTCTTCCTTTCTCTCTCTCTGACTCTCCCTTCCTCCCCCCCCCCCCTCTCTCTCTCGTGTGTGTGTGTACGTGCATGCAGGAAGGGCCCAGGCGAACGAGCAGCGCTACACCAAGTTAAAGGAGAAGTACACTGAGCTGGTTCAGAATCATGCTGATCTGCTGAGGAAGGTATGAAGTCATGTTTCATACAGAGAGCTTATTATACTATCTACATGGCAACCCTCACTGGTTACCTGGGCTTCTCCAGCCACCCACTCGTAATTGCTGCATTTACAGTATGTATGCTGGAACAACCTCCTCTGTGCTGAAATTCTGTGTATGTTTAATTTAATAGTGTGTAACAAATTAAACTTCAAACATGAAACACGAGTTGTTTCTTTGGAAGAGCAAAACAGAAACCAAAGCAACAAACCAGAGCATTCGGTTTTCAGTATATTAGGAATTGTACAAGGCATGTTTGTGTGTTTGCTTCAGAACGCAGAAGTGACTCGGCAGATGATGGTGGCCCGTGCCGCCCAGGATGAGGTGGCGACCGTGAGGAGGGAGATGGAGGAACGAATGAAGGCAGCTCAGGAGACAATCAGCCAACAGGTTGTGTTTGCAAGCATGCAACTCAAATGAACCCTTTCACACACACGTTCCTCTCGGTGTCTCCAAGTATCCTAGTGTGCATGCCACAAATTGTTAACCGTGCATGTTTTGCTAGAATTTGTGTATACACACCTCATACTGCCCTCTGTGTGTGTGTGTGTGTGTGTGTGTGTGTGTGTGTGTGTGTGTGTGTGTGTGTGTGTGTGTGTGTGTGTGTGTGTGTTTGCATGTAGGAGAGAACCCAAGCAGAGCAGCTCCAGGTGCTTCAGGCTGACCTAGTTTCCAGCAGAACAGAACTAGAAACCCTCAAAGCCAGCATGGTTTCCTCTCAGAAGGTGATATATAAATATATAAAGCTCTCCATATCATCATCTCGAACCTTTCGTCACACTGCTTTTTCCTATTAAAACTTGTGAAAAGCCTCTGGGAGCAGTTTAGCTTACTCATCCTTGTAGCTGTCACTCTGTAAGAGTGAAGTGGTGACTGGTGAGACAGCTGCCACTGACTGACCTGACAAACACATGGTGCTGCTCAAAATGAGCACGGTGTTGATGTTATGTTCGGAAAGTCTCAAGCTACGTTTATTACCGGATAATTTCTCTGTCGTTACCTCTACCAGCGATCTGTTTGACGTCGTATGGTCTAGGTCAGCGGTCGGCAACCTTAAACATTCAAAGAGCCATTTGGACCCGTTTTCTACAGAAAAAAAACCACAGGGAGCCACAAAACCCCATTTGACCTCTAAAAATGAAGATACCAGTGCATGTATAGTTTTTTTACCTTTATGGGAAGTATAGAAAAAACTGTAGTGTGTTCATTTATGAAATCAATGACCTGCTACCGAGTAAACGAAATTATATTTCTGCAGGCAAACAAAAATATTTTGAACAGATTGAACTAACCTTAACAAAAAAGATGCTGGGTTGAAGGTTACTTTCAAATAAAATGTTCAATGTCTGATTGAGTCCTCTTCGTATTCAGGACATCAACATTTTAACTCGCCGGCTGCAGCAAACCAAAACTGCGTCTGCTTCTGTGTGTCGGATTTCGCAAGTCGGCAGTTATGGCGCATATTTTGAGCGACAAACAAATTAAACACGGATTATTTTAATGTTACAAAAGCATCATAATCTTAGAATTTAGTATTACATTTTTAAAAAAACTAACTAAAATAAAATAAATTGAAATTAAATATTTATTTCCCAAATCTACAGGGAGCCGCAGCAGAGGGATGAAAGAGCCGCGGGTCGCGACCCCTGGTCTAAATGCTTTTTTTTCCTTTTTGTGTCTTCAGTCAAGTGAGGAGCTCAGTGTGCAGCTGTCTGCTCTGGAGATGGAGAAGGCTGGGCTTATGGACACCGTGTCACAGAAGAACGTGGAGCTGGCAGCTCTGGTGGTGGAACTGGAGCGAGTGCAGAGCAGTCTAGCAAACGAGAGGGAGAGTGGCGTGAAGGCTGCTGAAGCCCTACAGAATCAGCTCAATGAGAAGGTGAAAAAACTGCCTTACGTGTTGAAGCAAGTGAACAGTTGATCCTTAGATTTACACGAAGCCCCTTTTGGAGCCGTTTCAGTTTCACAGGAAAAATACACTTGGCTAGCTGTTTGGGTTCAGCCCATTCCTCACTGTGTGTGTGCGTAGGAGAGTCGGGAACAGGCGCTTGAGAGTGAGATCGTTTCTGTACGCTGGGCGGCTCTGAGGGCAGCGCTGGAGGAGGCAGAGAGGGTTGTCCAGGACAGTCTGGCCCAGCTGGATGAGCCTGCACACATAAGCTGCACCAGCTCAGCCGGTTAGATCCCAGAGCTTCACACAATCAAAATATTCAAACCTCGAATTATCAAACATTACGTTCTTAATCCTTTCTTGTTGCTCAGAAATCTAAAATGTGTCTAGCGGGGTGTGTGTAAATGCCGTCTGACTGAGAGCTGACAAGACTGGAGCTTTGTCTCTTTGTCTTTCTCAGTTCGGTACGCTTTAGTGACATGTAATACGTCGTCACAGTATTGCAGAGGCATTACCGAAAAGTGAAGACCTGTGAACGTCTCCCTTTTTCTTTCTGTATGTAGATTACCTTTTATCCAGGTGCCAGGCTGCTGTAGAGTGTGTGGACAGATTACAGACAGCCAAAGACAGCTTTATAGCTGATAACACAGGTGAGTTGTTAAAAAATGAATAACCTGCTGTTTCGTGCGGTCAGAAGGTCAGGGATTAAAGCCTGAACAAAGATTGCTTGTAATATTTAGGATTAAGTGTATGATTACTGAGTATGTCAGGGCCTTTTTACACCTGGTCACTTCATGTGTTTTCTCTGATCTGATGGCTATCTGATTTGTTAAAACTGTTCCATTTACATTAGGCCACATAAATGTGTCTTGGCGAATCGGATATCGATCCGATCTTTCTACTCCCGCCCAAAATGCAAATATATTTTACCTCATTTCTGGGGTAATTAAAATGGAACGTGCTTTAGTGTATGCGGTTGCTACAAAAAACAGCATTTACTGTTTGCTGCATTTCGCTGGCAGCAGCAGTGCATTTTAAGACAAGACGAGAAACCTGGGTGAAAGATCGGAGCCAGCACTGGTGGGAAAACATATTTGTTTCTGGCGCGATGTCACCTGTGAGTGACCTACTTCCGTTTGGGAGGAGTATAGCGCTGATGTATGTGGCTTGAACAACCACATGCATTTACACCTGAAACACGTCCCAGACCACCTCCTGAAGTGGTTTGAGCGATCGGATTTATATCCGTCTCAAAACCATTTCGGAGGGCATTTAGACCTGGTCTTTTTACCATCGGATAGCTATCGGATCACAGAAAACGCATGAAGTGACCAGATGTAAAAACCCCCTTTAGAAAAAATAGGGAAATATTTTTGACACACAGGTAGACTGGTCATGAATTGGCATTTCTGTTGCTCAGTCAGTTACTTACAACGGCAGCAGTTGACGATATTGAACCTTACTGTCGTGTGTGATAGGTGTGACAGAGCTGGTGCGGGTCGTGGCTCAGATGGCCCACTTGGTGGGTGATACCATCATACAAGGCAGCGCCACTGCGCACATGGTGTCAGTGGAACAAGCCGACGGTGAGTGGAAGTTTTTGCATGCTATACTCACTATCGGGAAAGATTTATGGCTATTATGTAGAGGTGCCTCACCATTACGAGTCGTCCCGTGTAAGCTACTACTTCGTTACTGTATTTAAGTAGGAATTACACGTATCTGTACTTTATTTTTAAATAAATTTACGCTATTTAAATTTGTCAACTTTCACTTTTACTAAACTACATTTCCGAGATAAAATGTATACTTTTACTCCGTTATATTTCCACTAAGCATCTTCGTTCATCAAGTACTTCATCAAGTACGCGCAGCGTGCACGCGCAGTCAGAGCTAGAGGCATTTATCTATAACGTTAATCGGCTGAAAGCCGCAAATACAGCAACCAAAAGCAGTGAAATGTTACTATTCTTATTACCAGAGTTGTAGCACAAACAAAATATTAATGCAAACAATCCATACAATACTAAATAAAAATAACATTTATTGATTTGGTCTTTGTGAATATTAGTTTATTAGTGACTGCATTCATATGACACACTGTTTGTAGAGAATGCACACATACATGAACTGATCTGATTCAAGACTGTCATCATTACATCATGCATAAAATTTTGGTGTCCACTTTTGCCATTTTAAATAATACCATAACTTTTGGCTTACTATGTAGTCATATAAAATATAATATAAAACTCTTCTTATTTTAAATTCTCACTGAGGGCTAAACCCCCTAAAGATGAAACCCTAGAACCGCCCCTGCTCTTATGCCTACCGAAAATCACTGAAATTTTACTTTTTACTTTTACTTCAAATACTTAAGCACATTAAATATCAGAAAATGACTTTTGATACTTAAGTACAGTAAATATCAGATACTTTAAGACTTTTACTTGAGTAATATTCTAAAAGGTGACTTTCACTTCTACCAAAGTCTTTTTCTAGTACGATACTTGTACTTTTACTCAAGTATCGCTTTCTAATACTTTACACAACACTGCTCGGGGGTTTACTGAAGAAAATAACTGCAAACAAGTCTGTACTGCTGTCTGCGTGCTCTGTTGCACACTCATGCCCCCCCTCCCCCTCCAGATCCTAATCTGCCATCTGTGTGTGTGTGTGTGTGTGTGTGTATGAGCAGCACTAACATCTTGTGTGAAGACATGTGGAACCGAGGCCCTGGATCTGATGGCTCAGCTGAAGACGCAGGACACCCTGGCTACGACAGACATCAGTGGACTCAGAGCTGCTTTGGATAACGTGCAGGTCACTGCGCAGGTAAATATCTGCTCTCTGTTTACAGAAGCGACACGCCGCCTCGCCAAATGAACCGGAGCATTGAGCATGCTTAGTTGTTGAAATGTACAAAAGAGCATCGCCGTTGAGCATAGAATCAAATATATGCCATGCAGTTAATTTCTTTCTTTTTTTGTTCTGGAAATTTTGCTCTGCCTTTAGTGGGTACAGAGCTGCTCAACATGGCACCGTCAGTATTGTAGCTCAAACATGCATGTAGGTCGATTCATCTGCCATCAATCAAGCCAATACTCCAGCATACAAAACAACCGATTTGAAGGTAAAAGTTTGCACTTTGACATTTGATAGTCATAACTCAAAGCCTCTGAAAAGGAAACCAAAACGAATACACCCCTCAACTCGGACTTCCTCAAACCATCTCAAGTCAGTTTCTCAGAGTTCAACAAGCGCTGTCATATCGGCAAAGTCAAATGCAAGGTCAAGGTCGACGTGTAGGCAAAGGCAAACACAGCGGTAGTGTCAATAGAGGCTGTAAGGGTTGTCTGGGGCAAGAGCAACTCATTTCTGTCTTTATTCCAGTTGCATTTCACCTTGTAAACAGCAGAAGGCTTTAATAATTGGAGCACAATTGAAAAGGTCTCCCATTTAAAATATACAGAGGCAAACAGTCCGAGCCTCTGTCTCTCTCTCTCTCTCTCTCTCTCTCTCTCTCTCTCTCTCGCTCTCTCTCTCTCTCTCTCTCTCTCCTGCGTTCCCTTGATCATCTTGTTTCTCCTCATGTGAGACTAGAAGTTACGGCCGCGGGGTTTGGAGCTGCAGCAGGGAGAGCTGGGAGATCTGGTGGAGCAGGAGATGGCAGCCACATCAGCAGCTGTGGAGTCTGCCGTCTCCAGGATAGAGGTAAGCGTTTCATCCCTGATGGATTCTAACACCATGAATAAAGCTCCATCACGATGTTAAATAACACGCGTCCGTTTCCTCTTTAACACCCGAACAGGAAATGCTGAACAAATCCCGAACAGTCGACACCGGCGTCAAAATGGAAGTGAATGAAAGGTAACACACTATAAAGTGACATGAAATCAATCTTCTGGCTGTTTGTACACATTTCTTCACCTCTTGTTGAAGAGACAGTGCTTTGTTGAAGGTTTCTTTCTCACATGACCGTCTTAGCCGGATGGAAAACAGTCGATTATAAAGCCACTTTGGTGGAAAGGACATTATTGACATTTACATTATTTACTGTCCAGTGACTCAGGGTCTGAGACTGGTTCCTCTCAGGGTTTCTTCCCAATATCATCTCAGGGAGGTTTTTCCTTTCCACCGTCAGCTCAGGCTTGCTCATTAGGGATAGATGTTAGAGATGAATAATTAACTTTTCAACTTTTTCCGTTTCTATACTCCTGTAAAGCTGCTTTGAGGCAATGCGAATTGTTAGATTGAATTGAATTAGCCACTGAAGGCACTGCTGGGAACTGAAATGTGCGTGTGGTTATTTCCTGTAGGATTCTGGCGTCCTGCACAGAGCTCATGCGGGCCATTAAAGTGCTGGTTCTGGCCTCTAAAGACCTGCAGCGTGACATTGTGGAAGGCAGCAGAGTGAGTGGGAGGCGTGTTTGATTGACAGAATGCTCCAACTGCAGCACATTGGAGACTGTTTACAGTTCTGCTTAAACTTCTTTCCAGGGTGCAGCAACAATAAAAGAGTTCTATGTCAAGAATTCCCGCTGGACTGAAGGCCTCATATCAGCATCCAAGGCTGTGGGCTGGGGAGCCACTGTGATGGTGTAAGTTTGCTCTAAAATGTGTTTGTACCAATTTTACACCACTGACTGTGACTGGTGTGTGTGTCTGTGACTGGTGTGTGTGTGTGTGTGTGTGTGTCTGTGACTGGTGTCTGTGACTAGTGTGTGTGTGTGTGTGACTAGTGTGTGACTAGTGTGTGTGTGTGTGTGACTAGTGTGTGTGTGTGTGTGACTAGTGTGTGTGTGTGACTAGTGTGTGTGTGTGTGACTGGTGTGTGTGTGTGTCTGTGACTGGTGTGTGTGTGTGTCTGTGACTGGTGTGTGTGTGTGTCTGTGACTGGTGTGTGTGTGTGTCTGTGACTGGTGTGTGTGTGTGTGTCTGTGACTGGTGTGTGTGTGTGTGTCTGTGACTGGTGTGTGTGTGTGTCTGTGACTGGTGTGTGTGTGTGTCTGTGACTGGTGTGTGTGTGTGTCTGTGACTGGTGTGTGTGTGTGTCTGTGACTGGTGTGTGTGTGTGTGTGTCTGTGACTGGTGTGTGTGTGTGTGTGTCTGTGACTGGTGTGTGTGTGTGTGTGTCTGTGACTGGTGTGTGTGTGTGTGTGTGTCTGTGACTGGTGTGTGTGTGTGTGTGTGTCTGTGACTGGTGTGTGTGTGTGTGTGTCTGTGACTGGTGTGTGTGTGTGTCTGTGACTGGTGTGTGTGTGTGTGTGTGTCTGTGACGTGTGTGTGTGTGTGTGTGTCTGTGACTGGTGTGTGTGTGTGTGTGTCTGTGACTGGTGTGTGTGTGTGTGTGTGTCTGTGACTGGTGTGTGTGTGTGTGTGTGTCTGTGTCTGTGACTGGTGTGTGTGTGTGTCTGTGACTGGTGTGTCTGTGACTGGTGTGTCTGTGACTGGTGTGTCTGTGACTGGTGTGTCTGTGACTGGTGTGTCTGTGACTGGTGTGTGTGTGTGAGTCTGTGACTGGTGTGTGTGTGTGTGAGTCTGTGACTGGTGTGTGTGAGTGTGTGTGTGTGTGTGTCTGTGACTGGAGTGTGTGTGTGTGTGTGTGTCTGTGACTGGTGTGTGTGTGTCTGTGACTGGTGTGTGTCTGTGACTGGTGTGTGTGTGTGTGTGTGTCTGTGACTGGTGTGTGTGTGTGTGTGTCTGTGACTGGTGTGTGTGTGTGAGTCTGTGACTGGTGTGTGTGTGTGTGTGTGTGTGTGTGTGAGTGTGTGTGTGTGTCTGTGACTGGAGTGTGTGTGTGTGTCTGTGACTGGAGTGTGTGTGTGTGTCTGTGACTGGAGTGTGTGTGTGTGTCTGTGACTGGAGTGTGTGTGTGTGTCTGTGACTGGAGTGTGTGTGTGTGTCTGTGACTGGAGTGTGTGTGTGTGTCTGTGACTGGAGTGTGTGTGTGTCTGTGACTGGAGTGTGTGTGTCTGTGACTGGAGTGTGTGTGTCTGTGACTGGAGTGTGTGTGTCTGTGACTGGAGTGTGTGTGTGTGTGTGTGTGTGTGTGACTAGTGTGTGTGTGTGTGTGTGTGACTAGTGTGTGTGTGTGTGTGACTAGTGTGTGTGTGTGTGTGACTAGTGTGTGTGTGACTAGTGTGTGTGTGACTAGTGTGTGTGTGACTAGTGTGTGTGTGACTAGTGTGTGTGTGTCTGTGACTGGTGTGTGTGTGTGTGACTAGTGTGTGTGTGTGTGTGTGTGACTAGTGTGTGTGTGTGTGTGTCTGTGACTAGTGTGTGTGTGTGTGTCTGTGACTAGTGTGTGTGTGTCTGTGACTAGTGTGTGTGTGTGTGTGTCTGTGACTGGTGTGTGTGTGTCTGTGACTGGTGTGTGTGTGTCTGTGACTGGTGTGTGTGTGTCTGTGACTGGTGTGTGTGTGTCTGTGACTGGTGTGTGTGTGTCTGTGACTGGTGTGTGTGTGTCTGTGACTGGTGTGTGTGTCTGTGACTGGTGTGTGTGTGTGTGACTGGTGTGTGTGTGTGTGTGTCAGTGACTGGTGTGTGTGTGTCTGTGACTGGTGTGTGTGTCTGTGACTGGTGTGTCTGTGACTGGTGTGTCTGTGACTGGTGTGTCTGTGACTGGTGTGTCTGTGACTGGTGTGTCTGTGACCGGTGTGTCTGTGTCTGTGACTGGTGTGTGTGTGTGTGTGTGTGTGTGTGTGTGTGTGTGTGTGTGTGTGAGTGTGTGTGTGTGTGTGTGTGTGTGTGTGACTGGTGTGTGTGTGTGAGTGTGTGTGTCTGTGACTGGAGTGTGTGTGTGTGTGTGTGTCTGTGACTGGAGTGTGTGTGTGTGTGTGTGTGTCTGTGACTGGAGTGTGTGTGTGTGTGTGTGTCTGTGACTGGAGTGTGTGTGTGTGTGTGTGTCTGTGACTGGAGTGTGTGTGTGTGTGTGTGTGTGTCTGGTGTGTGTGTGTGTGTGTCTGTGACTGGAGTGTGTGTGTGTGTGTGTGTGTGTGTGTGTGTGACTAGTGTGTGTGTGTGTGTGTGTGACTAGTGTGTGTGTGTGTGTCTGTGACTGGTGTATCTGTGACTGGTGTGTGTCTCTGTGACTGGTGTATCTGTGACTGGTGTGTGTCTCTGTGACTGGTGTGTGTCTCTGTGACTGGTGTGTGTCTCTGTGACTGGTGTGTGTCTCTGTGACTGGTGTATCTGTGACTGGTGTATCTGTGACTGGTGTATCTGTGACTGGTGTGTGTCTCTGTGACTGGTGTATCTGTGACTGGTGTGTGTCTCTGTGACTGGTGTATCTGTGACTGGTGTGTGTGTCTGTGACTGGTGTGTGTCTCTGTGACTGGTGTGTGTCTCTGTGACTGGTGTATCTGTGACTGGTGTGTGTCTCTGTGACTGGTGTGTGTCTCTGTGACTGGTGTATCTGTGACTGGTGTAGGGGTGTCTGTGACTGGTGTGGGGGTGTTTGTGACTGGTGTCTCTGTGACTGGTGTGTGTGTCTCTGGCTGGTGTGTGTGTCTCTGGCTGGTGTGTGTGTCTCTGTGACTGGGGTGTGTGTGTCTCTGTGACTGGGGTGTGTGTGTCTCTGTGACTGGTGTATCTCTGACCATGGGCGTAAATCCCGGGGGGGACGGGGTATGTGTGTTAACCCCCCCATCCGAGGGTTGCCCCCCCCAACAAAAATTATTTTAAAAAATAATTAAAATAAAAGACCCACTGCCTGCTTTCCCTGTACATCTCACCTACTCTGCACACACGAGTCAGGTGTGTGGCTGCGGCTCAATTAATGTTCAACTCCATTAAGTATGGGATTTTATTCACTTTAAATAAAGCGATTCTCTTTAATGTAGTTGATGCAGACTCATTCATAAATTAGTTGCAGCAAAAATGCTGATTACTGATGTAATTGTCCATGAATCTGCTATAATAGCGATTAAAATATGACTTATCTAGTTAACGTTAGCTTGTTTACAATAGCTAGCTAACGTTAGCTTGTTTACAATAGCTTGTTGCATAGTGCACTGTAACCTTTAACCCTTTTTTAATTCCTTGTTTTTATTATTGTGATTATTTTTATGATAGTTTTACTATCATAAAATCCCCCTATCCCCCCCCCCCCCTCTTCAAAAATTGCTCATGAGAATTTTTTTATTTATTGTCCCCCCCTACTGTTAAATGAAATTTACGCCCATGTCTCTGACTGGTGTATCTGTGACTGGTGTGTGTCTGCAGTGATGCAGCCGATCTGGTGATCCAAGGGAAAGGGAAATTTGAGGAGCTGATGGTGTGCTCACACGAGATAGCTGCTAGTACAGCTCAGCTTGTAGCTGCGTCAAAGGTACACGCTAATTCTGTCAATGATCTGACCGTAAAGTCGATTTAAACCAGTTGTAACAATTTGTCCTGTCGTTATTCAATGACTCCCACTTACACAGGTGAAGGCAGACAAGGACAGTCCCAACCTCGCTCGTCTTCAGCAGGCATCTCGAGGAGTCACTCAAGCGACTGCAGGCGTTGTGGCTTCAACCAAGTCGGGGAAATCCCAGATTGAGGAAACTGGTGAGTGTGTGTTTGTTTACGCAGGTAGTGGGTGGAGTGACGGGCTGCTGATCCCAGATCTAGATATGAATAAATTCCTTAGTAGCGACTTCATTTGGTGACCAAACCTGCTCTCTGGAAGAGTGTTAGATGAAACGCAGCAGCGTGATTGTGGCTGACTTACAGGGAGTTTGTGTGCATGCAGCCGTGCATGACAAATAACACGGCTTTATTTGGGTTCAGCAATCATATTCCATGCAATAGCTTTTGAAGTTTTCCTTCAGCTTCACATTTGGTCACTTGATCTAGCTCTGTGATCTGAAGCTGTTTATATGGAAGTAAATATTGTAGATTTATTTGTGTAACAATTCAGATGGAGCATCTAACAGAATATCTTGGTGGTATCTGTGGCTGTGTTTATATAGTTCACGCAGCTCGGTGTTCCATTTTAAATCTGTGCCTGAGACTCCTCTCTGTCATTTCAGACACTATGGATTTCACCAGTTTGACACTTACACAGATCAAGAGAAAAGAGATGGACTCCCAGGTACGTGTGATTATCTGAACCTGTGTGTGTACAGGTGTGTGTGTGTGTGTGCATACAGGTGTGTGCATGGGTTTATATGTGTGCACGTGTTTGTGTCTGTGTGTATGTACACGTGTCTGTGTGCGTGCGTGTACACGTGTGTGCATGTCTGTGCATGTACACGTGTGTGCACATGCGTGTGTGCATACACGTGTTTGTGTGTGTGTGTGAGCTGCCACTTGGCCTAACCGTTGCTTGTGTATCCTGCAGGTGCGTGTGTTAGAATTGGAGACACAGCTTCAGAAGGAAAGGGAGCGTCTCGGTGAGCTGAGGAAGAAGCACTATGAGTTAGCTGGTGTCGCTGAAGGTTGGGGTGAGGAAGAGGAGGGTAAGGCTTACTGAACCTATCATTATTTCAGATATTATACGAGCTGTAGCTCATCATATCGGCAACATGCAGGTTAATTTCCCTGTAGACACAAAGCTGAAAGCGTAAAATTGTGGATTTAAGGTGGATTTGATGTGCTTCAATACCTGTACCTCTGAACACACAAGACAAGGAAACACTTCAGAAATGCTTTCAGTGAGCATTAACTTGCTTCCGCATTTGATCCCACAACTATTCCTTTCCATCCCTGGTGCTTTTCAAAGCCTTCTGTTGCACATTTCTACACTGAAGCTCAGGACTCTCCTTTGTTTTTGGCTTCCACGATTTTCTCACCATCAAAGGGGCGGAAAGTTTCCGCTAAATTTCCGGAAACTTTCCACGGGAACTTTAATCTGGGGAATTTTGGAAATATTCCAAATTGGAAGCTTTATGGGAATTTACAAGGAATTTATGGGAATTAAATGGAAATACAGGGAAATGTATATAAACTATATCATATACAAACATAAATAAACATTTTGTTTGGTCATTCAAGGTAATACACATTTTTAAAATGATGTCTTGACTGATTTAATTGTAAGTAGAACGTGATCGACTTAACTTAATCGATTCTTTCATTGGGTAACACAAAAGCATAATGAACATTTATTATGCTTGTAATAAACATAATAAACTTAATTGTAATCAACATGTTTCCCTATGATTGCTGTAATCAATTCTAATTAGTAAGGTAGTTATTACGTTTAGGTATTGGGTACAATTAAGAATGTAGAATAAGGTAATGCAGAATAAGGCATTAATATGTGCTTAATAAGTACTAATAAATAGCCAATATTCTATTATATTCATGCTAATGAGCAACTAGTTAAATGACCCTAAAATAAAGTGTTACTGTGCATGTTATGGAAGAACACAAGTAAATGCAGTGGGTTCGGCCTCAATGGCTCTCCAGTAAGCAGTGTGCTGTGTGCAATCGACCGATTAATACAGGGTAGAAATTTAACTTAAATTGCATTAAACAAAATTATGCTGCAATTTAAGCACATTTAAGTTCCTTGTTATAGGCAACTCTGCATTTTTTCTTAAAATTCCCAGTTTATTCCCATATATTCCCGTTCATTCCCATGGAAAGTTTCCAGCCTTGAAAATTCCCGGAATTTTGCAACCCTACACACGTGGCCCCGTCCCTTAAAGGACCCGCACGTGTCACATGCACGTGTTACACGCAGACTTTCACCCACAGCAGTATAAATCAGCCCAGAGAGAGATCCCTGAATCCTGACAGCATTATACCCCATGTGAGGTCAGGAATGTACAAACCAGTTCTCAGGTACATACAGAAGCCATATTTTACTTTTATTTTTTTTTAAGCCTAACATTTAATTTCCAAAACTATTATGCAAAATATTAAACCATTCCCAAAGCCGTACATGTCGGTTTATCAAAGAAGCGAATAAATGTTTCGTCATGTTCGATGCTTTTATACACAGATGATGATCTTGTGTTCAGATGATTTATTTACCTAAACGCAGTTGATGAAAATGCATCTACCTCGTTTGTTGCCATGGTAACATCACTCCGAGTGTATCGAGGCTGTGGACCGATGGCGGTCGGCTCAAGAATAAAGCACGAGGGAGTGTAACAAAAAAAAAGTGAAGAGTGCATCATTCACAGGGAGTGTAACAGAGTCTAGACATTAACATGCGCCCACATGCTCTTTCTTTTTCTTGTCTCCATAGGAACGGGATGAGGCGTGTCCTCGTGCGGTAGCCCAGACCGGGCTTGTGCCTACTCTCTGGCACTCGCTTCTTCTTCAGTGTCCCTCCCCATTCTCTTCACATTCTTCAGACATTTTATTCTTTAATAATGACTGAAAAGCCAAATAAAAAGGTTTTTACTTTAACCCTGCTCCTCCTCCTCCTCCTCCTCACTGTGGAGTAAAGACGCTTACAGGAGGAGCAACAATGTCACCTTAGGAGGATGAAGCCTTAAAGGAAGCATGGAGCGTATTTGGAGCACCCCCCAGTGGGCAGAGGGAAAACTGCACCATCACTGACCTGACTTTTTTTTTCTTCTTCTTCTTTTTTCTTCTTCTTCTTTTTCATTCCCCATTTTATTAGAATTTTTCCAAAACGACATGCGTCACACAAGGCGAGCAGGAATTACTGACACTGTGCCGTGAGCTTCCGTGAGATCAGCCGCTTCCCAGGCAGCAGCAGTGTGTGACTTCCACCACCTCTTCCAGAACTCATTCCTCACCCTGTAGACACACACGCTCCGTCAGACAAGCTGCTGAGCCTTCTGTGAACTTGTCCCCTGCCAACCCACCTCCCTACAGTGGCCTTGCTTTGGACTCTGAGCCGACAGAGAGTGTACGGCCCACGAGAGAGGCTTCCCTCCGCACTAACACTAGCGGCTGTCTGAAAACTGAACTAATCCCAGCTTCTCCTTCTTTTGCTTTCTTGTGGTAGTTTTTTTTTAACCCTGCCTCTTGAGCCTCTGTCGTTTTTTTTTCTCTCAAGAGAAGCCTGACTGGGCTTTTTAACCGTTTATAATGTTTCAGATCGCATTTTGGTTAAAGGGAATTAATTATAACGCCGTGTTTCATTACGTACAAACGATCCATCAGCAAACGACGATTTTATGTCCGTGGCTGAAAACAAACGGTCTGTTTTTATGACCCACTGCTGTACAAGGAGGATGTTCGACAAGAGTACCTAGGACACTAAGCTCTTTTCTTCTTGATCACCTTCTCCTCGAGTAACTGTTTTCCTCTGGTGCCCTTAGACAACATTTAGTAGCGCTGCTGGTAGCCTCTATATTCCACACGCTCGTATCCCAGCGCTAATACCACCGGTGTGTACTTCCTTTTTTTCACGTCACACACAGGACATCAGCACATACGAGGAGAGACATCTGTGCCTTCCAAAAGGTTAAAGCTCACATTCCCTCAATACACCTTTAATGGCTGAAGCCTTGGACTGGTATAAAAGTTTGGTAGCCTGGTTTGGTGATGCCTTATATGGAAACTCTCTCTGGTGTGTCCATGATGGACAAGTTGTCGTTCTTGTCCATTTTTAATTTTTTTTTTATCATTCTGAGCTTCCAGCACAAGTCTCTGTAACCGTTTGGTCCACAGACGGGACACTCGGAGAGGAGAAGAGACACGGTGAACGTTTTAAAATGGAGGCTTGCGATGTATAAAGGTGTGCCACCCTGCCCCACCCCTTCAACCCTTCAACCCCAACCCACCCTGCTTAAAGCAATCTAGACCAGATAGCCTTGTAGACCACCACTGTTTTATGAGCACAGCCTACAGTTGGGCCCCCAAAAAAGAACCTTGGCTTCAAAATTTAAGTTTCACCTCCTTGTAGGAAGTCTTCATGTATCTCATCTGCCTCATAAAGCAAAGCAAAGCAGGCACACATGGGTTTATTCAGCATTAACAAACGTTCACATACAACACTGAGATGTGTAACTAGTTACAAAAGCTACTACACTAACGCCAGCTATGAGATGACGTGCGTGTGTGTGTGTGTGTGAGAGATTGAGAAAGTCTTTAACACCTTCACCCTGTCCTGTTGCACTGCTTTTACTGTTTCTCTAAGTTGTAACACTGGGTATTTAATTGCAGCAGTTTTCTAACAGTCTCACCGTCTGGTTCGGTTCATGTCTTCTAGTCTTACCAGCCTTCCAACTGCCTCTCACTGTAGACAGTCAGCTGACATACGAATACTCAGTAACATTTTTGGACAATATCTTTGTATGATCTACTAAACTGAGTGTGTTTATATTTCTTTTTTTTTTCTCTTCTTCAATAAATATAGTAATGTATTACAATGTTATGCTCTTTCTCTTCAACTTTTATACTGTTTGTTGCTTTGATCTCTCGTAGCATTTTGGGGTTTTATTCCTCCTGTAAATTACAGTGAGGTCGGAGTGACGGTCCGTACTGTACGTAGTTCTGCCGGGTTCCTCTGACCTCCTGAGAACATCTAGCAGTACGTAGATCGGCTATGCTAAATTGGGCCTAGGCCTGTGAAAGGTATCGTACAACTTAGGTGTCCAATCCCAGAACAGACTCCAGATCAGTATCCTGACCAAAGTATCAGTGTTCCTGTAGAGATATAAAGTAATTGTGCAATTACTTAATAATTCCTCACCCATGTGAGCTTATTTCTATTCATAATTTGATTCTACAAGAAAACAACACGGTGCACAATTTCCTGTCTGTTCTTTTAAGCTACAGCTGCTTTAATTTTTCTACTGAAAGCTCCCGAGTCACTACCAGGGGGCAGCACCAGCCGGATCATTGGAGCATCTTAGTGACTTGCTCCATGTGCATGATCGATATTCTGTTCCTGCAGTGCATTGTGGGATATCATGCATTCTGGAAATGATCTGCTACGCTTTCTCCAAAAATAGTGCAGTACATGGTGCTTATGATGCAATCAGTTAGTTTACGACACTGGCGCAATTCTCACCGCTCTGCTCCGGAGATGTATTCGGTGGTGTAACAAAGGGAACGTTGTGTTGGTGCAATATGTGAAAGTGACATACGGGGTATGATTAGCGAGTAATGCAGCTTTTTGTTATTATTTTTCATTTTATTTAACATCGATGTTACTCAGTGATCTATAAATCCTCTTTACTGAGGACGAAGGCTAGATAGTTTTAGAAATTAGTATTTGGGTCAGAGCACAGAATCAGCCATGATATAGTACCCTGGGGTTACAGGCCCTGCTCGAGAGCCCAACAGTGGTGGCTTGGTGGTGCTGGGTCTTGAACCCCCAACCTTCTGATCGTTAACCCGAGCAAGCGAATGAGATGGTATGAAGAAGAACCTTGAGATTAACAAGACTCAAAAGGAAAGCCATCCTCATCTGGGTGACACCGGTGTGTGAGATTAGAACTCATTTGCTTTCTACAGCTGTGCACCATACAGTCAAGTGCAATTGTGCAATCAGGAGCTTTTGAGAAACTTGTATGAGCATCCGTGTAATTTCTGAATTTATTATCGGTAGAACATTTGAGACCCGAGCGCAAAACCGACCACGGCAGCAGAAGTTCAAAGCTGATGCGACTCCACCCTGATGCGATCATATTTTACTGATATGACTAATTTTTTTTTGTCTGATCCTGATTTGACGTGAGTAATTCAGTTCTCACTAGAAACCTGTCTGTCCTTGAAGTTACAGAATTGACAGCATTCTTATATTTCGCCTGTACACATCTGCCTTTTCCTTCTTTTTTTTCTCGGGAAAGAGTTGTCACTCGGACACTTCTGAATAGCTCTCCTTGCTGTGTATTTAACCTTTTGTCATCCGGTGTGAAAACGTAAGCAGGGCTTTGTGAGCTGTGCCATGGATTCGAACCGTCATACATCACAGAAGGTAAACAAGCTCGGACATCATCTGCAGGCGTTCCCGGGCTACAGGATGGCAAGGATGAGTCAGGAGTGAGACTTGGGCCCTGGGGGAGAGAGAGTTGGACCAGGAACACTGTTAATCATTCATAGTAAAGCTAAGATTTTCAGGCCCTTAAAGAGATGTTTTAATAATACAATGAACTGGATGTCATTGAGCTGTTTGCCGAGGAACACGTGCTTCTACGTGTTCTAGTCATTTTGGATATCTAGCTTTTGTTAAACATGACAGGAATGTGCCATCCGAGGAGAAGATTTAGAAATGTGATGTGAATTTGATTTGACAAACAAGTCTAGTTGTGTGAGGCATCCAAGGAAAACCATGTGTACTACGGTTGTGCAATAAAAAGAGAGAGAGATTCAGTCTTTAATCAGTGAGAACACAGAGCTGTGGCATTGATATCATCCAGATATCATTTTTTTTGGGGGATGGGGGGGGATTTAAATAAAACTGGAAGAAAGAGGAGAGCATGGAATAAGAATCCAACACAGTAAATACAAAGAGCAAGTCAGGCAAAAAGTCCCATACTGGACTGTCACATGGCACACGACTGTGTTCATCTTTCCATCTTTATTCAATTCAATATTCTTTTATATAACATGTTTAACAATGCATATTGTCTCAAAGCAGCTTTACAGAACATAAGAAATAGTACAAAAGGTTTAATATACAAAGATTAATATTGTGCCTATGTTCCAGATTAATATTAGACTTATATTTTAATGTGTCTGTTTTTATCCCCAATGAACAAGTCTGAGGTGACGGTGGTGAGGAAAAACTCCCTTAGATGGAAGAGGAAGAAACCTTGAGAGGAACCAGACTCAAAAGTGAACCTCATCCTTATTTGGGTGACACCGGAGGGTGTGATTATTAATATACAGCCTGACAGTTGTGTATTGATTAGGAGTGTGTTGTCCACAAAGACCACATGGAGTTGGCGTCTCCTCTTTGAATACGCAGATCCTCGTGAGGTGGAATCCAACTGGTTCGGCTACATCTCTAGACGCCTCAGGATCCTTTATCTCTGTTGTAATGTTTCATATGTTTATTTTTGAAGCCTTCAGTGCGACACGGTTACCCGTTATAGAACTTGATACGTATCGACTCGACTGCAGTCTCATGAAATACTTCTGTGCACAAGCTTTTGCTTCTGTCAGCAGACTTGCCTTTCTTCCAGCAAATGTACCCGGCTTAATAACAAAGCAGTGCAAAGTTCCCTGTGACGATCCAGTGCTCTGTGTCTGTACAGCCAAGCGGCACGGAGACGCCTGTAAACCCTCGATAATGTTCTTTAACCCTGGTTACCAATACAATGGTGTTCCAGATCGACTTACTGTACGTTTTTATACAGTAGAGAAACATGAATTCTTTGTCATCACAAAGCTGATATAAATGAGTGAGGACACGTTCCGGTGTGCGACGTTCGGTTTTACCTTCTGCTGAGAACCTTTTTTTTTTTTACCTGAATAAATATTGCACTTCGGTTTGGTGTGTTTATCTTTGTTGTAAATTCAGCTGATGGAATTGATTTGTACAAGTCGCCGGTCAGAACAAAAAGATAAGCCGAGAGATCAGTGGACTCGTCTGTAGACCTTCAGGACCGGATTGTGTTGAAGCAGGGATACGAGGAAGGGAACCGAAAGCATGCAGCATCTTTGAAGGTTTAAACAGCAAAGGTCCTTCATTCTTAAACCACAGAGGAGCTTCTTAGAGCTTGAAGCTTGACTGATACGACTTCTCTCAGGCCATAAGACAGAATCTTTTATGATATGACGAAGCTAAGACGGAGCACTTTGACCTGTAAGTGAACGCTACATCTGAACGAAACCAAGGTCATGTGACTAGATCGTCCCTGCATTGAAGCACAGTGGTGGCACTGTCCAGATGTAAAGAGTTTTTTTACAGATGCAGTTTGTGCCCGAGTCTCAACCTTGCCTTAATTAGAATCTAAGACAAGGCAACTGTAGACCTGAATAATCCAGAACTCATCCTGTAACTCATTCTCAATATGTACTGTATATACCGATCATCTTTATACCGGTCATTACTCTTCTCCACCTGCACACTGTAATGATTTATAAAACAAAAAAGCATGGTTTCCCTTTTGAATCCGGCTCCTCTCAAGTTTTCTTTCCTTAAAGCAAGAAATAGAGATCTAGTTTGGGACAAAAGTTTACCTTCACAGAGCCAAGACAACGCTCAAGTGGCATCTATCAATGACCTCCATGAAAGATCTCTGGAGGGATCTGAGAACAGTCGTACAACCGACGTGCCTCGTTTGCTCTGACAGAGCCTGAGAGGTTCTCCAGAGAAATGTAAGAAAAATCCCTAAATGCAGGGGTTCCAAAGCTGGTTGCATCAGACACTAGAAGTCTTGCAGGGTTAGTGTTTTCACAATAAACTGTGAATTTGGATACGATCGTCCTGTAGTGTCTGAATGGCTTGAAAAAAACACTCGCTGTGAATCGGAACTTGAGCTTTCACGTCCGTCATCTAACAGTGAGAGGCCTCACCATTCATCTCTCTCCCTGCACAGATGGCACCATGAAATAAAGAGCAAATACATCACCCACGCTCCTTCCCACAGACGTCAGACAACCTCACTTTCTGAGCTCTCTGTGTGTACGACTGATACATACTGGACCCAGACAATGAATAACAGCGCACACACACACACACACACACACACACTTCTCCTCCTCCGCAACTTGAGAAGAGAGACCCAGTTGCTAGGAGACCTAATCTGCAGTGCAACTCGGAGACGGAGACATTTGCAGCTGTAAACAGGAAACCGGAGCCTGGAGAACCTCGCGACAGCCGACATCGCTGGAGTGAAGTCCAGCCTGCGGCGTTCGTCCGTTCTCACCTAAAGCCGTCACCTGGTGAAATACTTCAATACGATTCAGCAGCAGAAATATAACAACTTGTGAATATCCTGCTAAAAAAAAAAAAAAGCATTTAAATTTCGATTTAATACTAATGAGCCAGCCAGAGCCAAAGGTGGAAGTTTAATTTTAATAACAAACCACAACAAACAAGGCAACTTACCATATCATAGATTTTAATTTAGATCAATCTCCAGCAGTAGTTAATATATAGTCACCATTTTATAAAAAGACACACAGCTTGAAACGCTTTCGAGAGTAAAAATAAAATATATATATATATATATGGCAAATATTGCACACCCGATTAGGGCTCCAGACAGAGAGAAAGCACAGTATGTTTGAAGTCATAAATAACACACAGATCAACCTAAATAGAGATGCTCTCATTAATACACATGTAAGTGCTCAAATATATTAATCTCTTCCATTTAAAAAGAAAGAAAAGAGAAAAAAAAAGAAAGAAAGAAAGAAAGAAAGAATGCATTTCACTTTAGAGACAAAATCTGGCTACTTTTAACTCCTTAACCCTGAACTACATCTGCGCACATTGAGACCGTCACATGCAGCACTACAGCATTATGGGTATTTTCATGATCTCACAACTTTGGTCATCACTCAAACCTGCGAGTGTTGGAGCTTTATGGTAATCACTGAATAATCTGGTAAGTTCAGGATCAATAGGAGTGAGCAGAATACATGCTGGAAATGCACAACAATGACAGGAATACATTTAATAACGACGGTATTTTAGGATCTAGTTCAACAGTGTATTTCACTGCTGGCTACATCGGAGCCAGCTCCACCCACACCAGACCTACATAAGGAGTGCTGAGTGAGTGCTTAGAGAACTCAAAAGTACTGAAACCTGTGGCCTGAGAGCTGCAGAATATAACTCGGATACAGACTGATGTCATGTTTGTGATATGCCTTTGTGCTGCTTGTTGGAAGGATGTGCTATTTAATTCATTAACTGCCGCATCCTTGTGTATATTACTTCACTAAACCCTTTGCACGCGTTGCGTATTGAACGATAAACGAACGAAAAAGGCTTAATCATGTTTGGAAATTTTTTGTCTTTGTGTCACCCTGCAGCAGTTGATGAGGGTCACTGTAATTGCCCGGTACACATAAAGGCCCCTCGAGTCACTACGGCTTATCCGCCGTTCGCGTAACTAATTCGAGATGGACGGGTTCTTTGGTTGACACGGAGCCACCGACGAGGTGTCACGGTGAACTGTCTTTAAATCTCTGGTGTTATTTTTCAGGTTAGGAAAAAAATAATAAATAAATGCTTGTTAGAAGGAGGCAGTATTCCAGTATTGTACCTCAGCTTCTGCAGGTCATGTGAGAAAGCTCTGAAAGCTCTCGTCCTCGTGCCCTGAAGTAATTCCTAAAAATATAAATCACACCATAAAAGCAGGACTAGCATAGGCAGCTAACGGTTCCACTGTGAATACGGATTTTAAGGTCTGGATACGACCACGTGTATCCAGATATGTTTACTGGTTAACGCTCACTTTTGTGTGTGAGGGCTTAGGAGAGCTTCTCAGAACGGATCGGATGTTAGTGTCTTATAAACGGTGAGACGGGGCAGTCTCGTTAGAAAGCTCAGCCTGCCGATGTGACTGTTTTACCCCTCATATGGGCCTCTTTCATTGGCAGTCTCCATCAGAGGCCCATTCAGAGACCCATCGTCATTGATCCAAGCTGGCAGTGGCCAAACTCAGCTGGATTTGGGATAATCACTCTCCTATATAGACTAACTGTGTGACCCCATGGCCCTGCCAAGTTTAGAGTTGAACCCAGATGCACACAAACACATTGGGTTGTCTTGGGCTAGGATAGGGAGAGGCATGCAAGTAACTAGTCGGGTGTATACATCTAGGTGAGTGTACATGTCTACACACCTTTTACTGGATGTGCTCACATATTCACTGGGATGCACGCACACACACACACACACACACACACACACACACACAGACCCTGGGACTGCCTTTTCTTTGCACCTCATTCAGAACCCCTGATGCTAAACCTTGGAACGAGGAGTGTTTGTGTGTGTGTGTGTGTGTGTGTGTGTGTGTGTGGGAGAAATGTTGAATAGAATACAAGAGAGAAGGCGACATGAAACCAGCGTCATTTGTTTACCCACACAGCCAGCATCTGAACTGGCTTCATCCATACTCCATCACAGCTCTCTCAGACCTCAGTCCCAGCCATTGTCCTTTATCATGTGGGCCAGCTCGATGATAAACTTACCCTCCTTGTACTTCTGACTGCTCTCAAAGGCGTGCTCCTAAAGAGAGACGAGAGGAAGAGAGGGAGGGAGAGAGAGAGAGACAGACAGACAGAGAGAGGGAGAGAGAGAAAAAGAGAGACAAGAGACACACAGAGAGAGAGAGACAGACAAAGAGAGAGGGAGACAGACAAAGAGAGAGGGAGAGAGAGGTGAGAGAGGGGGGGGAAGAGAGAGACAGAGAGAGATGAGAGAGAGACATACAAACAGACAAAGAGAGAGAGACATACAGGCAGGCAAAGAGAGAGAGAGACAGACAAAGAGAGAAAGAGAGAGAGACAGACATATAGAGAGAGAGAGAGAAAGAGAGATACAGACAGACAGAGAGAGAGAGAGAGAGAGAGAGAGAGAGAGAGAGAAGAATAAGGAATCAACTAGGCTAAGAAGTGTACTGTATACTATTGCATCATACTTCCCTGAACTGTTAGAAGCACACTTCTATAAGATGTCTCTGTATCATTCACCTGTATACAAAGTGAGCTTCATAAAAACCACAGTTTGTCAAGGTTGAGTGTCCCTTTGCCTGTGATGCAAACCCACTGAACACTTCTGGAATAAACTGGAACTTATTCATCATCCCCAGACCTCCTCACCTCAGTTATGCACTTGTGGCTGAATAATTACAGCTCCATACAGTCGTACTCTAACATCTAGTGGAAAACCTTCCCAGAAGAGTGCAGCAAATGGAGAGCTAGTTAAAGGTGGGGTCTCCATTGAAATGCTTCAGAATAGGCCTGGGTGATAAAACGATAACGATATGTATCGTGATCGTGATATCGTGATCGTGCTATCGTGATCGATAGCGATATAAAATGTGTTCAATAAGACGTTCGATATTTTTTTATTCTTCGTCGGAAGAAAAATGAAGTTGTGAAGCAAGTTTGGTTGCATTCACAAAGGCACTCACTCTCTGGTAACCTAGCAACTTGGGGAGTGACGCTCTAACAGCCAATCAAGGTAACAGTATCCTATTTGGTTGCTCCATATCGTTGTCTCGTGCTGGTGCTGGATTCCTCTTCAGTAACCGGCGACTGATAAGCAGAAAATGAGCGCCGCAGCGAGCGAGGACGTTGTAAATAAGAGAAGAAAAGTCAGCTCGCCAGTATGGCAGTTGTTTGGATATTATAACTAGGGCTGAAACGATTGCTCGAGTAACTCGATTACAAAAATTAATTTTAAAGCTCACATCACGTTCTTGTGCAATTATTTTGTGTGTGTGTGTTTTACCCCTCATATGGGCTCCACATATGGGTGTGTGTATGTGTGTGTGTGTGTGTGTGTGTGTGTGTGTGTGTGTGTGTGAGAGACGCGCTTACGTAAAAGCGGAAGGAGGCGCGAGGAGTTAGCGGTCTTTTGATTTGAGTGCGCGTGCGGGCTGCAAAATGAAAGGGTGCGATAACAATGTCAATGAGTAAAGAGAAGAAACAAACAGGAGAAAACGACAGAAAATGTCCAAGTTTTGGGACACTATTAAAGCATCTGTTTTCAGCAGCAGGAAACATTTCTTCAAAGCACAGGGCAAGACTCAATTCTGAGCATGTGGATACCTTTTTTCGTTGCAGTAACATGCTCCTTTAAAGACTTTTAAAGCACACACGTTGAGAGAGAGAGACTTTTATATTCTGGTTAATATATATATATATATATATATATATATATATATATATATATATATATATATATATATATATATATATATATATATGATTAAAGCAGTAATTCTTAAAGTGTGGTCCGTGGACCACTAGTGGTCCGCCATCGACCCCCAGTGGTCCGCGAAAAGATGACCTAAACTAGGCAAGTGTTTATAAAATCGTCACTTATTTAAGTAGATTTTTAATGTACTTGCGAAACAGTTCTTGCCATTCTGTTTTAATAACGTAAAAGTGAATCGGTGGCTAAACCAATGAGGAGTCAAAAGAAAAGATCAAGCGTCCACTGAATGCAGCAAAACTACAGCACCACAAAGGCCCACTGAAGCCGGAACCGAAGATACCGAGTCACGGCCACTGGCCACAACACTCCCGCATACCACGGAGCTAGCGCACCGTGGAAAACCATGTGAGAAAGTTAAGCGAAAATATCACAATGAGTACATGTTTTCTGGACTGGGGATCTTGAGGATCCTAGACCTCACTGTGTTCTGTGTTATGAAATATTGGCTAATGAAGCAATGAAACCATCGAAACTCAAGCGTCACTTTGAGTCTAAGCACAAAGATTGTACAGATAAACCAGTGTCATTTTTTGAGAGAAAACGTGATGAGCTTGAGCGACACATGAATAAAAACACCTCACAGTTTTTTATGCCCGGTGAAAATGCAAAGGCTACTGAGGCATCATACAGAGTGTCTCTACTCATTGCAAAAACGGGAAAACCCCATTCAATTGGAGAGACTCTAGTTAAGCCTGCTGCAGAAGTTATGGCAAACGTAATGTTAGGGAAGAAAGCTAGTGATGACATGCACAAAGTAATGACACTGTCCAGAGACGCATAACTTCAATGTCCGAAACTGTCCAAGAGCAGCTGATCACACGATTACACCAGAGTCCCTTCTTTTCTCTTCAGCTGGACGAGTACACGGACATTGGTAACGAGGCAAATCTTCTGTGTTTTGTGAGATACATCCATGCGCGCTCAGTCCACAAGGATTTTCTCTTCTGTAAATCCCTTCCAACGAACACCACAGGAGAAGCGATCTTTGATGCACTAAATGCCTTCATTGTGCATAATAAAATTGACTGGAAATGTTGTGTTGGAGTTTGCACTGATGGTGCAACTGCAATGACAGCCAAACACAAGGGCCTGGTAACGCGTGTGCGTAATGTTGCTCGATCCTCTGTGTCAACTCATTGCTGCATTCACAGAGAACAGCTCCCAGTGAAAAAGATGCCAAGTTGCCTTAAAACTGTTTTAGACGAGGCAGTTAAAATAGTCAACTCAATCAAAGGCAAGGCACTCAACTCGCGTCTTTTTAAAGTCCTGTGTGAAGAAATGGGGAGTGAGCACACAAAACTTCTGTTCCACACTTAAGTGCGCTGGTTGTCCCGTGGCAAGGTCCTGTCTCGTCTCTTTGAACTGCACGATGAAGGAAAATTATTTCTGCACCAAGCTGATGAACTGTATGATCGACTTCATGACTTTATGTTGCTTTCAAAACTAGCATATCTTGCAGATATTTTCAGCATGCTCAATACGCTCAACTTAACACTGCAAGGAAAAACGGTCACAGTCTTCACTGTACAGGACAAAATTAAAGGGGCCCGCAATAAATTAGAGCTCTGGTGCGCACGTATCGATCGCCGTGAATTTGAATGTTTCCCCACTCTAGCTGACTTTCTTCTCGAAACTGAAGAGACCCTGGGTGACGACACCGTCACAGCCATAAAGGAACATCTACACCTTCACATGCAGCTGGGGAAATACTTTCCAGAGCTAGATGTGGACTTTGAGTGGATCAGAAATCCGTTTGGCGACATCACTGAGCAATGTACCAAGCTCTCAATACAGGAAGGCAATAGTCTTGTGGACATTGCATCAGATGGAGGTCTCAAAATGTCATTCAAACAGCAGCCCTTAACAGACTTCTGGGCTCAGCTCCTTCCTGAACATCCAAAGCTTGCAGAATCTGCCCTCAAAGTGCTCATGCCCTTCCCAACTACATACAGCTGTGAAGTTGGGTTTTCCACACTGGTTGGTTTGAAAACAAAACAGCACAACAGACTAAACGTGGAGCCTAGTATGAGACTGCAACTCTCCTCTTTGGAGCCAGACATTCAGAAACTGATGTGTGATAAGCAGCACCACCCGTCTCATTGATATTCACGTTAAGTTTTAGATGGAAATCTCAAAATCTAAAATCCACAGATCAATTATTTTTGTAATGTACTAGTTTTTGTTTCATGTGTAAAATCCCAGTAATTTCAGTGATATTGGACATTAAGGGGAACATTCTTTTCAGCATTTTATTGTTACCATAGTTACAACCATAGACTTCCTATACCCACCACCTCAGTTTTAAACTAATGGCTCTTTGGAATGGCATTAAGTGGGACCTAGGCTGTTACAGTACGTTTAATTGCATTTTTTCCCCCCATATGTGCAGTTTGTTGTTCATATTAAGCTGCAACTCATTTCACATTTACTTTTTCAAATTAAATAAAAATTTATATAATAATTTCTGATCATATCATTGCATTTGTGTTTGAATAATTAGTTTTTGACTTGAAACAGTTGCATATTAAACTTAAATTTAGCTTATCCTTCCTATTTTGTTGGTTTTTGGGGGCGTGTTAGAGTGGGATCCTGTAGGTGGTCCTCAGAAAAAAATTGGAAGATAAAGTGGTCCTTGGGCTGAAAAAGTTTGAGAAACACTGGCTTAAAGCACTCGGTGTGAAACCATGCATGGTCTTTAGGTCCAAGTTACTGTCTATGTTTTTTGCCTCTTAAATACCACAAAGCATTCCAAATTAGACAGGTTTGTTATGGCTGAGCTGAAGATTCTGAATCTTTTAGTTCTGAAAGTTAAAGTTGCATGACTTAAAGGAAGTATTTTTGTATTATTATTACCATTTTAATGTATGCCTTAGTTTTGATACTTTAAAAAAAGTAATTTGAAAATTTTTTTTGTTTTGTTTTTGCATCTCAGAAAAGGGTTTAAAGGGGTCAACGTTGTCATTGTTCACAGTACAAGTACAGACAGAGATACAATGGGTATCTAAATGTTTATTTTTGATAGAAAATCTTGTTGTATGTGTTGCATACTATGCATTTAAAAAATAAAAGTTCATTTTTCTAAAAAAAGGAAACAAATTAGTTATTAATATTAAGAGACCCGTCTTATTTTCTCTTGTATGTTTAATATTGTGCTTTAATTAAGCAAAAATACATTTTATCTGATCAATCGATGAAATTGTATTAATCGATGACATTTTTGGTAGAATAGGCGATTACTAAAATATTTGATAGCACTTTCATATTTCTGCAGGTTTTATATTTCAAAACAATGTTACTGTAGTGTATCGGGTTTTTGTTTTATATTACAGATGTATCTCAGTCTACCTCAGTTTTATTTATGTTTACAAAACACTGCACATATTTTACACACTTTATTTACCAGAAGGTGAACAGTTAGTGAACTTCCTCGCACTAAACTCTCAGGTTTCTCTGTGTTTATATTTAACACTTTGCACTTTATTAAGCATTTCTTACATTTTCTTTCATTTTGCACCTTAAATGTTAAGAGATAATTGTTAAGTGTTCATTGTGACTTTAGACTTATGTTTACATTTTAATTATTTGAGTTTTCCTGGTTGTTGTTGACATTTCTGTCTTAATATCAGAGGTTAAGCTTAAAATAAAAATGTTTAAATGTAATATATTTTTCTCCTGGTCCTTATTTTAAATGGGTAATAAAAAAGTTCAATATATATCGATATTGACCCGTTATGAAACACTGATATCGTGATACAGTTTTTGGCCATATTGCCCAGCCCTACTTCAGAATACTGAGTTGGGCCACCAAACAAAACAAAAACAAAACAAACGTGTAGCCAATGAGCAGAAAGGGGCGGGTCTTGTCGATAAGGGCGAAGAGAGTGTTCAGTGTGCATGTGTGACATTAACAGAAAGCGGTTTTAACATTGACATGGAGGATAAAAACAAAGAAAGAAAGCGAAGAAAGACTTACGATGTGTGTTAATATAGGATCAGCTTTCCAGCACTGGAGAGAACTGAAGGAGCGGGAAGGCCTGCTAAGTTTGCCGCATATTAAATATTAAGTAAAGTTGGCCGTATGTATTAAAAAGACACCAGAGAAAGACATAAGTGTTGTAGTATAACTATCAGTACATCAGTATTGTGTGAGCTGAATTTGGTGACAGTACAGTGTATTACAGTGAAGTTATTGACTGTTTTTGTTGTATTCACTTTTCGTGTTTTGCACTTTTCAGATGGTCCTTTGGAATCTGTCTCTCAGTCATCTGCACGTAGAGACTTGTGTATTTTGTCCACCGTGGAGGAAAGCTGATTTTGAGGAAAATCGGGTTGTAGCTGCCTCTCTACATACTACTATGATACTCTATGATTACTACTAGGGTCTCCGATTTTTGAAAGCCAATGTTGACATATCAAAATCACCAAAACAAACACACCCCTAACCCAAATGGGTCCCACCCCTGTATTGATAACTCCGCCCACACATACTGTACATACGTAACCCAGGCAACTAATGGAAAGAAATGTGTCTTTAGCATAGCTGAAGGGAAGAACAAATACGATTGCAGATAAACAAACAAGTAAAAATGACACACAAGCATAATCATACAAAGGACGGCTTACAGTAATCCCTCGCCACTTCGCGGTTCAAGTTTCGCGGCCTCAGTGCATCGCTGATTTTTCAAAAATATTCATCGAAAAATAAAAACGGTTTCCCAGGATGCCAGACAAAGAGAGAAACACTCTCAGAGGCTTTGTACCTACCCACGGGCTCTCAGACAAGGCACATGATTGGTTCCCGGCACGAGATCTGAGTTGATTGGCTGCGCATCATCACATCCTCTCCCAGCTTCTTCCCTTGTTGTATCTCGCCACTCTCGTTAACGCTGTCAACTGTGTCTCGCGTATTGTGTTCGAAATTAACTTTTCGTTAAGTCCTTACAATGTCTCCTAAGCACCGTGCCCCTGCGAAAGATTCCTCTAGTGAGCCCAAGAGGAAGAGGAAGATGACCATCAGTGAAAAGGTCAAACTTAGGGCCAATCCTACTTCGCGGATTTTCACCTATCGCGAGGGATTCCGGTCCCCATTAACCGTGATGAACGAGGGATCACTGTATATTAGTTCTGTGTAACAAAGCAAAACCAACGTTACTCACCTATCGAGAAGGAAAAAAGCGCCTCGGCATCTTAAGTAAAGTCGGCCACATATTCACAGATTGGAGTTTCCCGAGTCAATAACTCCTGAGCTAAACGCTGTTACTAGCAAAACATGGTTGTAGCTGCCTCTCTACATTACTACGATAGAAAAGAGGTGTTATTTGTGTAGTAACAGCGTTTAGCTCAGGAGTTATTGACACGGGAAACTCCAATCTGTAAATATGTGGCCAACTTCCTGCTCCTTCAGTTCTCTCCAGCGTAAGTCTTTTTTCGCTTTCTTTCTTTGTTTTTATCCTCCATGTCAATGTTAAAACCGCTTTCTGCTAATGTCACACATGCGCACTGAACACTCTCTCCGCCGCATATTGACAAGACACGCCCCTTTCTGCTCATTGGCTACACGTTCGTTTTGATTTTTTGTTTCGTTTTCGGCCCGACTCAGTTTTCTGAAGCATTTCTCAAAAATCGGAGACCCTGCCTTTAAGGTAAACAGCTGCTTATGTATATCTTTCCTCACGTAGCCACTAATTAAAAGTCACTAATTCTTTCCAGGGTAGAGGGTTTTTCTACATCTCTGTTTGTGTATGCGCTCTCATGATGGCTAATAACGGATTTGATAAGAGAAATCCAGAACACAGACAGAACAACGACATGTAAAAATATCAGAAAGTCGTGCAGCTGCTGAGCGAAAATGGACACCATGTGAAGAGCGAGGAATGCAAGCCCCTTAGAGATTGACTTTAAAGTGTAGACTTCCAATCTTTGCATAGTGTAACAGTAGGTTGTTATCTATTTTGTTATCTATTTATCTATTCCTAGATCAGTTGATGTGTGTCCATGACTGTAGTAAGTCCAAATATGCTCCTGTACTTATCAGGGAGTTCTGAACTACCAGAGGAGAAATAACGGAGGTCTGGAGAGCATGTAGTGGTGTACACATGGCTGTATAGGTCGACACACTCACATATTTCCATCCCAGTGTAGTTTTGCAGTTCTCACAATAGATGTCTGCTACCGCGTGCAGTCCAGTGAGAAGCACTCGCTCTTCTGCTGGACCACATCCTACGTTCACCCTATTGAGAGACAGGCAGTTAGATGCACTGAAATATAAGCATATATGCTATTAAAATACTGATAGCGTTCCACGTCTGCAGGGCTCGGGTCCAGAACAGTTTGATAAGTACCATGCTTTCACACACTGACCCAAATCCCTAGTGAATGACCAGGTTTTGTGGTGTGTTCGAGAATAAAAATTAGCAAACTGTGTTGGAATTTGTCCCCTGAGGACTGGAGTGAAAGCAGCCTTGCTATATACTTACACAGAGTTAAATAGATAGGCTCTGCCTTGACTGCCTTGAAAGGACTGAAAGAAAAGCAATAAAACAGCTTAGAAGCGTCGCACGACAGATTTGTCTATCCAACCCATATTTTGATAAACAGTGACAACAAGCTGTGCAGCATCTGCTAGTCTGACCTCAAGCTGTCATCTCCCCTGCTCTGATCATGTTTGCTCTTGCCTGCCACCACAGTTTGATATGTATTCACTCTGCCATTTACATGATGACAAACAGTTTCTCAAAGTGACTAAAAAACATGAACGACTGAATTAAGAAACAGAAATCTTTGCGCTTTTTCCTAGCTGAATTTGGCAGGAAACTGCGTAGAGAAAGTCGAGGTCACCTTAGAAATGAGCTCGTCATGGTTGGCAAGGTGTGCACGACAGTGGATACAGCTGTACGTGCGGTGACAGGTGGGAAGGTAAGCCTGGAAAGTTTTGGAGCGCGTCATGGTGAGCATAGGCGGGCTTGGTGCGCGTTGCACGAAGGGGCTCCCGGCCCAAGACGGCTCACACGGGAAACAGCGCAACACACACGTGAGGGCCGTGGTGGTGCGTGGGGTGGGACACACACCTGTGGAGAACAGCAGGTCTTTACATATGCTTTGCTGTACACACAATGCTCTTCCTACAGAGCATGCACACACACGAGAGAGAGAGAGAGAGAGAAAGAGAATAAAACAGATAGATGCTTATTGTTGATTACGAGAATTATAGAAACAGAAATAGTTAGACAGACAGATAGGGCTGGTGAGAATATTAAAATAAGCAAGCAGTAGCTGTGAAAGAGATGAGCATATAAAATCACTGGCCACTTTAATGGGAAAACCGCGTGGCAGCAGCACAGTGCATACAATCACACAGGTCATGATCCTCAGCGACTGTTCACATCAAAAATATCAGAATCAGACTGCTTGTTGATTCCAGACAGGGCTAGTTTGGGTATTTTAGAAAATGCTAATATGGGATTTTCATACACAACAGAAGAGACTAGAAGAATCCCTAACCCTAAATTTGAAGTGGATTAGCTTACAACAGCAGTGACCAACATTAATGTCACCTGGTCTAATGAAGCTGAATCTCTGCTTCTATACACAGATGGTGCGATCAGAATTTGGTGTTAAACAGCATGAAGCCGTACATCGTACAGCTGGTCTTGTCTTGTGTCAACAGTTGGTGGTGGCTACGGATGGTGGTGTAACGGTGTTTATAACGGTTTGTAATTGTGTATGCTTGATACACGCCGGAGCCTCTTGATATAAATCAAATGTCATTTAAATGTCACCAGTTTATCGGGGTATTGTTACTGACCGTGTGCCTGCCTTTGTGGTCACAATTTATCCATCTAATAAGGGCTACTTCCAGCATGTGTCCAGGCATGTGACAAAGCAAACGTCTCTATTGTTTGTTGTACTTCAATGACTTCACTGGTTACCAGATCTGAATCGAATAGAGTGACTTTGGGATACAGTCATATCAACATGGACCTGAATTTCAAAGAAAAGGTTTCAAAAGCTTGTGGAATCCATGGCAGAAAAAAAACCCTGACGTTCTTCGAGGGTCCTGTTCGGTTTTAGTAGTGTGTTCCTTAGAATGGCCAAGACTGTAGGAATATGTTTTAAAGTGGCAGAACCACAGTAGCCACAATGAGCTGTGGTTAATAATTACGTCAGCCTGTGGAAACAGAGAATGCTGTCTGGTCTATGCTGCAATGATAAAATCGATGTAAATATAAGTAACTGTAAACATAAAAGCTGAGATCTTTGCAGCAGGAGAAAACGCTGGGGTGACGAATCAGTGCTTGTGTGGAAAAAGCAGCTCTTGTGTTTTCTCTTTTGTTACCCGGGAAAGGCGTGGGCATAAAGAGTCCACTGAGAGCTGGCATACGCACACTCGCGCACACACAGTAGTCTCCCACATGCAGACGCACGCACAAACCGATGCATTCACAAACAAACCTACAGGCACATGGGCGACCTGCCGTGTCCGGCTGTGTACCCAGTATGCCTTGAGCTAATCACTATCAGGGCATTTCAGGACTCAATCCAGAGCCCCACCTACACTTAGCACGGAGCCTGGGGTATTTCATTACAGTTTAGCGCTGAAATATTAGCAGACCCTTAGTACACGGTCATGCGGCAGACAGAAAAAGACGTGTTGTTTTTTTTGCTGGTATAATAAAAACACTGCACTGTAATTACTGAGAGGGTGTAATGCATGTAACTACAGAAAAAATGGAGACCATTTTAGTAGCAATTCATTTTGAATGAAGGCGAATTTATTATCTTTTTGCTGTGTTTTAGAGGCCAGGGAAAATGTAAGTACCGTCCCTTGAGCTCCTCAGCCGACACAAACATCCGCTAGTGTGGAAGCAATAGATGAGATGTGGTGTGGTTAATAAGGATGGGGAGATTATTAAATCCCCTCCAATCAACGTCATCGAATTCACTCTGCACTAAAAAGAGAAGACGCTTTACTAATCTACTGTTAAAACCTGGAACTGGGATCTGGAACTAAAAGATTTCCCTTTTGGATGATTTGACTGGTGGATTCAGTATCGGATGTTTTATTTTGGGTAAACCTTCCCAACATGACGTGAAGATCCATCCCTGTACAGTGGATCAACGCTATACACTAGTGTAGAACTTCACAGCAACACAAGAGAGACAACTGTGCTATGCTTAGGGACTACCTACAGTCCTGATTCCACAGTGACATCTGGATATGGACAAAATCTGTCACTGAACCATCCTGTCTGCCTGCGTTTCCTCAATTCCTGTTCCGACTCGTGATCCCAGTGCCAGTCTCTGGTTCCAAATCTGGTGAAAGGAAAAGGGAGAATAAGTGGCTCGGCTGCTGATATAGCTTGGGTCCACTTGTCCACTGAAAGGGAAAAGTCACTGCCAATGTCTGAAATGAAGTTCAGAATGATCACGTGTTACAGTATCTGCAGGGGCACGAGGGCTTTGATGAGTATGAAAATAATACGCTACATGGCCTTCACAGTCACCAGATCTCAACCCATGTGGGTTCTACAGAAGATGATGATGCTGCAAATATTCATTCATTCATTCATTCATTCATTTTCTACCGCTTATCCAAACTACCTCGGGGCACGGGGAGCATGCGCCTATCTCAGGCGTCATCGGGCATCGAGACAGGATACACACTGGACGGAGTGCCAACCCATCGCAGGGTACACACACACACACTCACACAATCACACACTACGGACAATTTTCCAGAGATGCCAATCAACGTACCATGCATGTCTTTGGACCGGGGGAGGAAACTGGAGTACCCTGAGGAAATCCCCGAGGCACGAGGAGAAAATGCAAACTCCACACACGGAAGGCGGAGGCGGGAATCGAACCCCCCACCCTGGCGGTGTGAGGCGAACGTGCTAACCACTAAGCCACCATGCCCCCCCTGCTGCAAATATGAAGCGAGTCATTAAGACAATATCTGACACGACGATGATCATGCCCCCCCCCCCACCCACCCCCCATACCGTAGACCGTTTTAACAACTGAAAATCGCACACGCTTGCTTATATGCGCTGCACATTTCTGCTGAATCATCAGTAACTCCAGACGCTTTTGGTCATAAATACAGCAGCGTGGTCAAAAACATCAATAATGGAAGAGCAACAGTATAGAGTCAATGCTGCACATATATCTTTGTAGAGCATCTTCATAAATTCTTCAAGGGTATTTCTAAATTAAGCTCCAAGTCTGCATTAGTAGAGACAGGAGTACTAAGGAGAACAAGTCATTCCCCCTCCTTCTTTGTGCTCGGTGGGGTTTGGATTTTCAATTGGCAGGTGACTAACAGGTTCAAGGGTATTTAGTGTCGATGGACTGCAAAGGAACCACAAGGTGAAGTTCATGTTAAATGATAATTAACTCTCTTCTTGTCAGAACATACAGTACTTCTGGTCCAGCGCTGCACGGGTCTAGCTTCACACTCGTTCGACTCCATCAGACCGCGGTGCGTTAGTGTTCATCTTCCTTCATCACCAACGCACATGGAGAGCACAACCATATTAACGCGCCATATATTTTTAATTTTTTTAATTGTTTATTGCTATTACAAAGCAGTGAGACTCCTCACCTCTTCTGTGTCCCACAAAGTTCCTCTGACACTCATGCTACACGTTTTGTGGAAAATGATATCATCGGCTTAAACACGCACGCAGGTTGAACGTACTGAACGTGGTCAGAAGTAATAAATGCTAAACTTTAAGCTTTATGAAAAAATATTTTGCTACTATTAAATGTTCATTTTTAGTCACTCAACCTTCATACAACAGAGACAACTATGGCCCTATTCAGAGCATCAATGTTCAGCCCATCACGAGCCCTAACTCCACCCGCTGCCACACACACACACACACACACACACACACACAAAAAAAAAAAACTCTAGTCAGGCTCAAAAACACAATGTATAAAAAGCACAAATTACAGTATAACAACTAAACCACTTCAGTTTTTATTCACAGTCCTGCTTTTGTTCCTTGAACTAAAGCTCAGTAAGTGTCTGATGCAGAGATGATGGGTGGTGCAGTCTGCACTGTGTACACTCCTCCCGAGCACAACAGCCTTCCTTATGTAACCGGAGCAGCACTGCCTGTAGGAATAACAACAGCAAGGAGGGCAGCGTGTGCATGTCCTCATGTTCCACCCATCAATGCAGAGACAGTGAGACAAACACTAAGGACTCGAAAAAAGCTCTTCGCACAAACTATTACTGTCTGTGACTGTAACGAGAGGAAACAAATGGCTATAGATATAGCATTGCACTGGGGTAAACTCGTCCACGTCATCTACGTTCGTGGATGGTTATATAAAACATACAGGTTTCTTCTTTCGGTTGTCGGAATGTGATTTATTAAAGACAGGCCGTAACTCCAAGGTCAGATGAAATACAGTACTTCGGTGCTGTGTCTGCTTTGTGCTGAATAAACGTGGTATAAACTCTTGCATGGCTTCAAATCAATGCAGCAATTTGGACGTTTATCACTGTAGACGCAAGATAAACTCGGATGTGGAGAACGCAGGATTTGGGGGAAAAACTTTTCCAGAGCTTGAGAGAACTATGACTCGCGGCACGGATGCTGAAACATCTCCGTACATCAGACTCCCCACAACAGCTATGGTGATGTTTCATTATTCCTTATCTGAAGCTTCTTGGTGTGACAACAACCATCTTCAGCCCAACATCAGAACACCAGGGCAGCTGGTGGTGGACGTCAGGAACAGGAAGACCGCGTCACCATAGAAGAGGGACAGAGTGGAGATAGTGGGCAGTTTCTAGGGGTGCAACTTAACGACAAACTGAACTGCTTCTTTGCTGTGGTGGCACTGGGACTGGTGGTGCCAGCAAACTGAGTATGCTGGGGAGAAAGGCCAGCTGTGTATCAGGGGAGGAACTGGACCATGTGGAGGCATGGATGACTGAGATAAGGATGATTGAATAGGTTTACTTTTATACTGCTGAATGTTTTCATTTATGCTTAAAGCACTTCGTCGGGAAAGGCTTAGTCTTGCTGTATTGAAATGCATCGCATCGAAACTTCTGAATTCTAATTCTGTGCATCGTTACTCCGCTGTAAAGATAAACAATATAAGATTGTGAAAGTGACCCAGCCAAATGAGCAGTTTGGGGTTTGTGAACATGCCCATATCTTTTATAGAGCGACGTTTATCTGTTATACTCATTTCTGAACCTGTGAGTGTGCGTAAGGATGAGAGACATGTGTCTCTTTTTTTGGCTGTTGGTTGTAGGCCAGCTGCCCGTATGTATTAGGCTCTGGATGATTGACAATAGTATCGGGAATCAATGACAACTACTCTCCGACTATGGCGACAGCTATTAGGGTGGACAATTTAAATGTCTGTCGGAAAACGTGGTGCCTGCAGCTTAACGACGAACAAACGTCAATTGTGTTGCGTCTTGTAGTGCGGTGGGGTTTTTTTGCCTACGTAGTAGCCTGTGTTGTTGTCTGACTTCAGAGCAGAGCAAGAAAACATACTTCTCTGTTGCGTTTTCAGAAGAAAGTAAATGTCTTTAAGGAAATGTCTTTAGTGAATGTATTTAACAGTTGAGTTTCTTGAATCTTGTCAAAACACCAGAACAAGCGATCAAGCAACGCATCACGTATGCTAAGGCTAACGCGTTTGTCGCTTAGTGGTTCGTTCATTAGGGAAAATTTTTCATATAACACTACTTTATGACAGTGTTCATTGTTAAAAGCACTATATAAATAAAATCTAACTGTGACTGATTTAAACGGCATTAAAGGATAATTAACTTTAAAATTGTTTCATGACCACGACCACGCCACCAGAGGGCGACCTGAGTGGAGGTGTAGCTTTCTTCTATAGTTGCTAAATGAACTTCCTGCTTGAAGAGTATACAGTATAAAGTACATGGTCAGCGGTCTATATGTTAAATCTTGAGATGACCTGGTGGTTTGTGGCGCTTCTTATGTTGTGTCTTTGGTCTTCTTGGCTGTTATTTCGTGCCTGACCCTGGCTATATCTCACCTTTCCTGATATTTGATTTGTTCTCCGGTTCTGTAATCCTGTACCTGTTCTGTGCTCTGCCTCTGTCCTGTCCTGTTTACCGTATTGATCGATTACTCTCTAGAAGTCAAATGCTTTATGTGTGACCTTGGGCTATTTATTGTATATCCTCTTGGGATTGTGGAGTGTATATCTTCAATATACTTCTTGCGAATGGATCTTAACTTTCTTTACTATACAAACAATACGTCAACGTCTGTTTAAATAAGGGCCGTCATAGAGACACGTTCTTTGAGCTGAAGTATATGATCCTGTATAGGACCCGCTGAATTCCGTTCGCACACACGGGCGTAATCTGTTCGGGGGTAAAAGCTGATAACTAGAAGGCCAAATGTCTGCAAAGCTGCAACTGCTACAAACGAAGAACTATTTTAAATTATGACGTTGTCAGTATATTCGCTCGGATGCTAGCTTGATTTATAAAGGGAAAAAAAATGAAGAAAGAAAACAGATACCAAAACCAAACTTTCAAAAGTAATGTATGATTGATTTTAAACTTTGTGTATGTACATGTGACTTTGGATTTAATTCCTCACAGAGCCTTAACGAGTCAATCTCCCATGTAAGTGGGGTCTAGATTTCTCACATCTATCCCATAGCTTGCCCACTGCACACGGGTGCACAAAAAAAAATGTTTTGAAAACTGTTAAATACTAGGATTATGATATAAATGTACCCTGTAATATTTTGCCTATTTATTTGAAGCATAGATCTTTTTATTCCTTTGACACATTGGATCTAACCTATCGGGAGCCACACCACATTCCACCTGTTTAATCAGTTGTTTAGGCTTTCAGTGTGCTCAGCTGTGGCTTCTGTTTGGTTGGAATGAAAACCTGCTAAACCAGATAAAACTGGATGCAGGCCTCTGAGACTACTATTCATTCATTTTCTACCGCTTTATCCGAACTTCTCGGGTCACGGGGAGCCTGTGCCTATCTCAGGCGTCATCGGGTATCGAGGCAGGATACACCCTGGACGGAGTGCCAACCCATCACAGGGCACACACACTCTCATTCACACACACACACTCACACACTACGGACAATTTTCCAGAGATGCCAATCAACCTACCATGCATGTCTTTGGACCGGGGGAGGAAACCGGAGTACCCGGAAGAAACCCCAAAGGCACGGGGAGAACATGCAAACTCCACACACACAAGGCGGAGGCAGGAATCGAACCCCCAACCCTGGAGGTGGGAGGCGAATGTGCTAACCACTAAGCCACTGTGGTTCTCCTGGACTCATGGTCGTCACTACTGAGGCATCATCAGGAAATGAATTTATGATCTTTTCTGTCGTACAGCCCTTAATGTACTATTGTGATAAATGATTCACTACAAGAGAATGCAGTACTATTCTGCTATACTATTTAGACCAACAGCGTGTTCTTTCAGACAAACTTGGCATAGTATGTCGCTGTTTTGACCTGGATATAAAATGGAATTAAGTTTAGAATTAAAGGTAGGGTCTCTGATTTTTGAGAAATGCTTCAGAAAACTTCAGAAAAAAAGGGCCAAAAAACAAAAAAAAAACAAAACAAACGTGTAGCCAATGAGCAGAAAGGGGCGGGTCTTGTCAATCTGGGCATAGAGTGTGTTCGGTGCGCATGTGTGACATTAGCAGAAAGCGGTTTTAACATTGACTTGGAGGATAAAAACAAAGAAAGAAAGAGAGAAAGACTTACGATAAGGCAAGAAGTAGGACGTGTTAATATAGGATCAGCTTTCCAGCGCTGGAGAGAACTGAAGGAGCAGGAAGTTGGCCACATATTCACAGGTTGGAGTTTCCTGAGTTAGTAACTCCTGAGCTAAACTCTGTTACTACACAAATAACACCTCTTTTCTATCGTAGTAATGTAGAGACGCAGCTACAACTGCGTTTAGCTCAGGAGTTAGGACCCTGCCTTTAAGATACAAGTTAGTTTGTGTCCTTTCTTTAAAATTAATTAATTATTTTTTTAAATCAAGGAACCATTAACTCAATTTGGTTGTAATCTTGACAGAAGAGATCATACTAGCTCAAACTGGGAGAGAAAACTAAAAGGAAGGCCAAGATACAAAAACAGCACAAAAGGTTAAGAGTGTCAGAGTCTGGTGTTAGAGAAAAAGATGTCTTGCAGGTCCTCAGATGGCTGCTGCTTTAAATAGTACAAGCCAAATACCGGTGTCATCCGCAGCATGGGGGGAAAAACAACAACTCTGATGCTGGCTTTACAGGCGGAGATTAAAAACGCCTTTGAAACTAGCAAATAAAATGGCAAAAAAGAACACTAACAATGAATAAAGGATGCGGGGGGGGGGAGTAGGGATGAGTGAAAGTTTTAGAAGCCGTACATATTCAAGGAGAACATATGTGAGATGTAAACAGAAGGCTTACTACTATATTTATGATGTTGTTAGGTCTTTGGGACGGTGTGTGTTTTTATTGCAAATTGACATGCAGCATGACAACAGCTCTGTTCCAAGTGACATACTACACACTATGCACTGCATACTCTACTGTCCAGTGCATGAATGTTAGAAGAGTACCAGCATTTTTACTAACTCGAAATGTATAAGCTGTTTCCATCGAATGCGTGTAGTGGGACACTGCTAACTTTACCGAACATGGTGAATCTTTGACAGTTGTACAACGTGAGCTAATTTAAAAGACATTTGTAAGATGTGAGTCTTGTCCACCGGAGTGTCATCAGCTATCTTGAACATGTTTTCTCATTCGGTATTAGTATCTGGTAGCTGCAAGCACCGAGTGTGTGCGTAAAGCGTCCAACATTCGAAAAATCAGGAGAAAAGATAACAGTCTGGTCGGTAACAACCTCCAGATTTCAACCCAACTGAGCTTCGGTGTAAGGTCAGGATTTTCCTCTGTTGTTAAAAACTGATAACTAGAAGGCCAAATGTCTGCAAAGCTGCAACTGCTACAAACGAAAAACTCTGTATATTTTAAATTATGACATTGTTAATATATTCGCTTTAGTGTCCGCTTTCTCGGATGCTAGCTTGATTTAAAATACAAAAAAAAGAAAGAAAACATACCAATTCTATCAAAATTTCTAAAGTAATGTATGATTGATTTTAAACTTTGTGTATGTACATGTGACTTTGGATTTAATTTCCTCACAGAAATAAATCAAAATATGAATAGAGAGGAATGAGATAAAGACTGTGAAATAAATCCAACTACAGTATTTTCCACACCATAAGGCGCACCAGATTATAAGGAGCAGTCTCAATTACGGGGTCTATTTCTGTACTTAACCCATACATAAGGCGCACCGTATTATAAGGCGCATGCTAAAACATACGGTCTACAAAAAAGGTAACAGAAGCAAAACAGTGAGTTTAGTTGAACTCTATTCTACTATTTAACAACACACACATTATTTTTTAATCAATATTCTCCCACAAATCCATCAAACTCCTCATGTACTGTGTCTTCTTAACTTGGCGCAGTACAATTTCTTGCTTCCTCCACTTCCGAACCATAGATACATTGATGTTGAATACTTTCAGCTGCTCTATTCCCATTTACAACCGTGTAACTTAGTGCTGCAACGACGCGTCGACGTCATCGAATACGAAAATACGTCGACATGCATGAAATGCGTCGACGCGTCACACTGTTTACATTCATCTCGCGTAACGGCAGCTTCTGCTCCTGGGAATGGAGAAAGTTCCAGTCTATCACAAAAAGCTAGACCACGATTATCAAAAGTATGGGAATACTTTAAACAGAGGCCAAATAAAATGGCAGCACAACTGCGATGCACGAGCACCTCAGAAGAAAACATCCTGGCGCTCTCCGACCTCAAAAGGACGAGCCATCTTTGTAAGTATTTATTATTACAATTAGTTTTGGGAGTAATTGTTGCGTTCTTAGCTGCTGTGTTTTGGTCAAGAATTAAATAATATATGCTAAGTAATAATGGTAATGCTAATCGCTAACGGCGTAAACTGTAAACATATACTGTATAACTTTGCCGACGATAAAGCAAACTTTTAATTTACATGAACTGGTTGTTGAAAAATTAATCTTAGATTTACATTAACAGTTCGCTGTAATCTAGGTTAAGGATAAATAGGCTACTAGTGCATTTTTTGTTTACCTTTGGCACAGGCCACTCACTCACTCATTTTCTACCGCTTTATCCGAACTATCTCGAGTCACGGGGAGCCTGTGCCTATCTCAGGCATCATCGGGCATCGAGGCAGGATACACCCTGGACGGAATGCCAACCTATCACAGGGCACACACACACACTCTCATTCACACACACTCATACACTACGGACAATTTTCCAGAGATGCTAATCAACCTACCATGCATGTCTTTGGACCGGGGGAGGAAACCGGAGTACCCGGAGGAAACCCTGAGGCACGGGGAGAACATGCAAACTCCACACGCACAAGGTGGAGGCGGGAATCGAACCCCGACCCTGGTGGAGTGAGGCGAACTTGCTACCCACTAAGCCACCGTGCCCCCTGGCACAAGCCAGTTAAATAAAATATAATTATAAATACATGATAACAAATTCTCATTAGTTGAGTTTAAAATGCTTTCTGTATTTCATAATAAAATGACATTCACTACACTTTCTAAATACAATTAATATTGTAATCATATTAAACTTTGTAATTAATCACATCATTTAAAAATATGCAGATTTACTACCCTCTTTGAAATACAGTACAGTTTATATATTGTTAGCATTCATAGATTTCATGTTTAATTTGGTTCCTAATGGTAATTATTGTTTGTTTGTTTTTCCTCAGGAAGAGGCAAAGCTGTGTACAAGATTTCTGTCATAAAAAGGATGTCACTGTTCTCACGCCCCAAATGGCCGTTCATGTATTTTTGCAGTGTTGAGCAGTGCTTTTGTTGAATTTATATGGCATTTTGAATGCTTTTGAATTTATATGGCATTATTCGTGCCTGATGCTAAAGTGTTGTTTATTTTTGGCACTTTATTTTTGTATACTGTAAAAACTTCAACCACATTGAGGTATTTTTTTGGAAAAAATTTTTAATAAAAGTTGAAATATTATATTAGAAGTTATATTTATCATTTGTTTTGGAAAGTTATCCAAAGGATTAACTAGTTAATCAAAAAAGAACACTAGATTAAGCAAAAATAAATTAATAATAATAATCGCTAGAGTAGTCGACTAATTGAAAAAATAATCGCTAGATTAGTCGACAGAAAAAATAATCGTTAGTTGCAGCTCTAGCGTCACTGATAGCCTGTAGTTTCAATTGTGCCTCGGAAGCATCTGATTTTTATTGGCGGTGCATTTACCGCCACCTACTGGACTGGAGTGTGGAGCGCATAATGGTTAGGAAGAAACAAATGTTGTTTTTGCAACATACCGGTAGTTATACTGTACCTACCGGAGGCGTGGTGGAGTTAAGCATACGTACTGTACGTATTACGTACATATTACGGAATGTTCTCTGATTGGTTTAGCGCTGCCAGCGTACGTAGTGTATGTATTACATCCCTGTGTCAGCGGGAAATGGTCCGACAGTCACTCAAGCGGAGCGCTTACTAAAGTCACACAGATTTTTGTAACTCAGTGCACACACAAGGCGCACCGGATTATTAGGCGCACGGCCGATTTTTGAGAAAATTTAAGGCTTTTAGGTGCGCCTTATAGTGCGGAAAATACCGTACTTAAATATCGCTCACATTATTCATGCGTGTTTATTTTGTTTTGCCATATTATTAGAGCATTAAAAGGTTTGTTATTTCTGGAACTTTCCACCAGAACACACTAAATTCAAGGTGACATTATTGAAAGGTTTGGATTCAACAGATTCAATTCAAGTAAACAGTAAAATAGTCTAATATAAGAATTTAGTCTTCTCTGGTCTAAAGAAATGTACGAAGTGACCCGAATCACTTTTCACCCGAACCCGACATGCACATATATATATTTTTTAAGAAAGACCCAACCCGAGACAAACCCGGAAAAATTAGAGCCGAGTCCGACCCGAACCGTTTGGCAATTTCTTGTAACAGGACTGGACCCGAATGTTGCACACACCGATGCAGCCCTGCATGCACCAGTCGGACAGAAACGTAACCGCTACTGTGTGGATTCAAAATTGATTGACAGGTCTGTTTCAACACGATGTCGCAAGCGGTCTTGGCAAACAGAGGAGAGGTTGGAAAAGGACTCAAGTCGATGCACACACGTGAAATACAGTAGTTCAGGTCTTCTCGGGTCCTCTGGGACCCGATGCCGCTATTATTAGACCCGACCCGTGTCCGAGGCACACGTGAAACTTTTAGACCTGAACCCGCTCGGGTCTCAGGTCGGACCTTGGGTTTTCGGATCTAAGTGGCCCGTGAAGACCTCCACTCAAACATCACATACTGCACTTCATACCTCAGGCGATGTTGCAAAAGTGTGTGTGTAGCATGTGTGTGAGTCTGTGCACGAGTGTGTGTAGCTAGGAGTGTGTGTATGTATGAGTGTGTGTATGTGTGTAGCTATGAGTGTGTGTATGTGTGTGTGTGTATGTGTGTAGCTATTAGTGTGTTTGTGTGTAGCTATGAGTGTGTGTATGTGTGTAGCTGAGTGTGTGTATGTGTGTAGCTATGAGTGTGTGTATGTGTGTGTATGTGTGTAGCTATGAGTGTGTGTATGTGTGTGTATGTGTGTAGCTATTAGTGTGAGTATGTGTGTTGCTATTAGTGTGTATGTGTGTTGCTATTAGTGTGTGTATGTGTGTAGCTGAGTGTGTGTATGTGTGTAGCTATGAGTGTGTGTATGCGTGTAGCTATGAGTGTGTGTATGCGTGTAGCTATGAGTGTGTGTATGTGTGTAGCTGAGTGTGTGTATGTGTGTCGCTGAGTGTGTGTATGTGTGTAGCTATGAGTGTGTGTATGTGTGTAGCTATGAGTGTGTGTATGTGTGTAGCTATGAGTGTGTGTATGTGTGTAGCTATGAGTGTGTGTATGTGTGTAGCTATGAGTGTGTGTATGTGTGTGTGATACAGCAGTAGGATGAATACCAGTTTATACACAGTGGTGTGTGTATGAGTGTGTGTATTTGTGTATGTGTGTAGCTATGAGTGTGTGTATGTGTATGTGTGTAGCTATTAGTATGTGTATAGCTATGAGTGAATGTATGTGTGTGATACAGCAGTATGATGAATACCAGTTTATACACAGTGTGTGTGTGTGTGTGTGTGTGTGTGTGTGTGTGTGTGTGTATGTGTGTATATGTTTGTGTAATACAGCAGTATGATGAATACCAGTTTATACACAGTGGTGTGTGTGTGTGTGTGTGTGTGTGTGTGTGTGTGTGTGTGTAATACAGTAGTATGATGAATGCCAGTTTATACACAGTAGTGTGTGTGTGTGCGTGTGTGTATACAGTATGTGTAATACAGTAGTATGAGGAATACCAGTTTATACACAGTGTGTGTGTGTGTGTGTGTGTGTGTATGTATGTATGTATGTATGTGTGTGTATGTGTGTGATACAGCAGTATGATGAATACCTGTGTATACACAGTGGTGTGTGTGTGTGTGTGTGTGAGAGAGAGAGAGATACAGCAGCATGATGAATACCAGTGTATACACAGTGGTGTGTGTGTGTGTGTGTGTGTGTGTATATGTGTGTGTGTGTGTGTGTGTGTGTGTGTGTGATACAGCAGCATGATGAATACCAGTTTACACACAGTGACGTTAAAGGGGTGAAATGACGCAGCTTTGTTTACACTTAACAACACTAACTAGTGCAACTGTAATCAGTTTGTATGAAACATTTCATTTGTAAACAAACCCCTTTTTAAAAAGGAATCCCTAAAATCAGTGCGAAATTATTAGTCATAAACGTGAAACACCTGCGTGTCATTGCGTGTAAAATCGTGTCATAACAAACTGTCCAACAATGACGTTCACTGATCCATAAACATGTTAGCATAAAAGTTTCACACTTAAATAAACACTAAGAAATGACGTTAAAATGTACCTCTGGAAAGTAGAGATAACCCCTAAAAGGCACGGCTTCTTGTGCTGTAAAGAAAAGCCACTTTAGGTGTAGGACAAGCCGTGTGTTCCTCTGCAGTGTTCGTGTTGTTGCTGCTGCTGCTGCTGCTGCTGAGGCTGAGGACGTGTTTTGGGGTGTTTCATGTAATTGAGCAGAAATCATCCTGCGCTTCATCTACACTGACTGACATCTGTGTCCTCCAATCAGAGAAAGGGTCAGCCTAGCAACACCGCTATGATTGGTCAATTTGAGATAAAAAAAAAAATCAGTTCGATGTCTCTGAAACCACCCACGCGCGAGGAACGCCAACGTTTTCTTTTCTATGGAAGGCCAAACGGGTCGCGGGGTACCAATTTAGTTCATCTCTTGTTACAGTTAAATTGATGGCTAACCCTAACCCTAACCCTACTTTTAATGTGTTGTGTAGCTATGAAAATCTAAGAAAACATGCATTCATATCTGGAAAAAAAGATTTTCATTTTCCAAGGTCTGTGGTGATGATTGCTGCATTTTGCTAAGTAACACGGTTACGATTAACGCATACACAAAATCTGGTCATTCATGCTAATATGACAAGGACATTAAAGGTGCACAATGTTTGAAAGCCAATGTTGACATTTGAAATCACCAAAACAAACACGCCCCTAACCCAAATGGGTGTCACACCTGTTGTGATAGCTCCGCCCCACACATACATACGCAACCCAGGCAACTATTATGGCGGAACCTGTTGGGGCAGCTGGCCGAGGGTATATTTTTATCAATAAATTAACTCAATGAGTAATACTATGGTAATACAAATGTGTGTTTGTAGTACTGTGTGTTGTACCGTGAAAGGTTTAGCTCCGTTTCAAGTGGAAGACGACGTTCAACACCTAGAACCCGAGGCAGAGGTCAGTGTCAATGTTTCAATAGCTTTCGGCTAATGTCAGACATGCGCACTGAACACTCTCTCTGCCGCATATTAACAAGACACGCCCCTTCCTGCTAATTGGCTACATGTTTGTTTTGTTTTTTGGTCCGTCACTCTGTAGTCAATATCGTAATGAGATTGAAGATCATAGAATCCAGATAAAGAGTTCTGTTGAATTTACTCCAAATTCAATACTGTTCAAATTACGTGGTATAATATGGAGTTGCTGGCGTTGACATTACAGAACTTTTCAATATATTTGTTTCTCTCCAATTGAAAACCTCCAGGAGTTCTGGCTTTTTCAGCTATGAACCTATATAGCTTCTTGTATCCGTATGATTGACGGACTGTAAGATGTTGTATTTTATTCTAAAATACCCATGATATTCTTGCCAGATCGATGCTAGTTCCAAGTGATGGGGAACCCTGACTGTTATCTGATGTTAACTGAACCACAGAAACAAAAATATCTATCTTTTTATTTCACCCCTGCCAAGCATGTTGTGGAATGGTGATACTGTACCTTAGGATTGGCCACAAAAACTTCCTTGTTATCTGTTTTATTGCTATTGCATGCATCTCTCTGGTTCTTCTTGCCAGAGTGATTGCTAGCATAGCAAGAAGGCAGTCTATAGATAAATGTATTTCAGTTTAGCATACTCTATGTGCTCATAAAGAAAGGACCCAAGGGGATCTAACACAAGGGTGAAGTCCTAGGCTTGGTGGACGAAGGTGCCTCAGTTCCTTCAGAATATCTGTGAGACACCATCCAATATGCTGCAGTGCACTCTTGCAATTGCTGGTCCACATACTTTTAGCTTAGATGGAGATCGTCCCTTGTGTAGCCAGTCCCGGTGAATGGTAATTTAGTGCAAAAATTTTTATTACCTGAGAGCATACTAGCACCGTTTACTGAGAAATTGTTAATTCGATAGCATTTCTAGTATTGTTTGTTTCTGCATTTCCCTCTGAAAGGCCAACCCCACAGGTGTACGATCCCTGGCTGAGAGTGCCAAATGATACCATCTATTTAAGACAACACATCTTGCAGAGGAAGAAGCTTTCAGTCTATCAGCGAGATCAGCGGGACAGGGCCAAAACGCAGGACTCTGTGGTCTGTTTGTTGAACTGTGTGCAACACTGGCAGAATCAACAGAACAGGTGTTGGTCCAGTGTGAACTGCTGTGTCAGGATAAACAGTCAAATGAGTCATATTGGCCTTATCAAGAGGTCAAACTGTGCCTTGTGAAACTCATGTGCTGCTTTCACAGTGCATCCTCTGCAACATTGTGCCTTTCTGGTAACCAAGTAGCTCTCTGTTAGACTAATCACCTGTAGGACACATGAGTAATTTCTGTGCAAGGAGAAAAACACCATCTGATCTCAAGCCACTCTGATGGACATGCTGCTACAACATTATACTTGCAGACTAGAGTGTGCTGGTTCTGAAAGTTCTTCATGTTCTCCAACATTCAAAGGGACTACTATTAAAGCTATATAGCAAGTTTTGTATAGTCTGTTACATTTTGGACATCAGAGCAGACAGCATTTTTCGTATATACTAGCTTCATCTAAGGAACGTTTTTACAGCATGCATGGAGACTGAGCATCACAGTGTGTGTAAGGAGCGTCAGCATATTTACCTTTACATTCGTGCCATTTGCCAGACACCCTTATCCACAGAGACTTAGAGCAGTGCTTTGAAGTCATTATCAATGAATACATCAATAGTGGTTCACAAAATCACAGACTACCTTCACTCTGTTGGGAGGTAATATATTATTTGAAGATAGCAAGTGACTCTGCTTAGACATCTAGGGGAAGTTCATTCCACCACCTAAGTGCCAGAATAGAGAAGAGTCTTAGTGCGTAATTTCCTTGTAACCTGAGAGATGGTGGGTCCAGATGAACAGTACTGCAGGATCGGAAAGAGAGTAATGCAGTGTGAGGTGTGATAAGTGCTTTGAGGAAAGTGGGTGCTGGTCCGTTTTTTGTTTCAGTTGAAGAGTGCGATAGTGACCAGTGGCAAAACTGACAGGATGAGACGCAGTGGTAGAGTCCCAAAATGACAAGGGACTGAACAAGCACCTGAGTGTCTTATGTGGATAGAAATGAACGAATTCTTCCAATATTGCAAAGGAGGAATTGACATGAACATGGCAGATTAGCAATGTGAGGAAAGGACAGTTGATTGTCCATGGCTACCCCACGGTGGCATGCTGTTGGTAGCTAAGAAGGTGCGTTTTAAGATCTTGTCCAGGAAGATCACAAGATCCTGACATGGGGATGAGTCACCTGAGATGAACTCCAATTCAGTTTTGCTAGGATTAAATTTCAGCTAATCTCATCACAAATGCCCTCCATGATGAGATGTCTGCCAAACATTTAAGGAAGGAGAATCAGATCTTGGGCTATGTTAAGGACGCCATTGAAAGGCATTAGTTTTCACTTTATGTGGCTTTACTTCTAACATGACTAAGCCATATCCAATATGTATTGGAAACGGATGATTTCGCAAAGTAGTTATTATCTAATTGAATAATAAGATGTTGATAGGAGTCTATCACCAGCTTCGGAACGCAGGTTACCTGTAGCTGTCACAAAATGTTAGGAAGATCACTAGAAGAGTTTTAAAAGGTCTGACATTTGCGCAAGGCAAAAAGAATCAAAGAAATGTTAACCATAAACAGGTGTTCATTGCAAAACACTAGTATAAACTATGGACAGCATGTGACGTGTATGCACATCCCACAGATGCTCCACCGGACTGAGACCTGGGGTGAAGAAGACGGTTGTTTTGGAGATGCTCTGACCCAGTCATCTAGCCATCACACTTTGGCTGTTGTCAAAGTCACTCAGATTCTCATTGTTCCATTTCAAAACACATAAACTTCAAGAACTGACTGTTGACTTGCTGCCTTACAGGTGCATCTCAATAAATTAGAATGTTGACGAAAAGTTAATTTATTTCAGTAATTCAACTCAAATAGTGAAACTCGTGAAACTTCAATACCTTTCCATGACATTCTAACTTATTGAGATGCACCTGTATAATTACATTTACGGTATTTAGCAGACACCCTCATCCAGAGTGACTTACAACTGAGCAACTGAGGGTTAAGGGCCTTGCTCAGGGGCCCAGCAGTGGCAGCTTGGTGGACCTGAGGTTCGAACACATGACCTTCCGATCAGTAGCCCAACACCTTAACCACTGAGCTACCACATCCCCCGATGAGCTATATATCCCATCCCTTGATAGGCAGCACTGTAAGATAATCAGTATTACTCGCTTCACCTGTCAGTGGTTTGATCTTGAAACACAAAAAACTATTTATTATTTTATGCTGGAATAAAACCTGACATAGCATACTATCAGTGATGGGATAATGTTTCCTCCCCAAAACATATAAATTTCCAATGACATCACATTTTTATTCTATTTTATTTATAGTACTCTAAGTAATCTACTAACATAATACAGTGTTAGTGGATTGTCCTCCATGCAAGTCCCTGTGAAAGAGCAGATACTATATAAAGGATAACTTATATTGTAAACCTGTAATGTAAACCCGATTTGCTTTGCAGCTGGTCAGAGCTGCTGTTATAGAAAGAGATGTGATGTTATAGGAAAATATACACATCAGGGTAATATGGTGCTATTACTGTCATCTACCCTTAGGGTTACAGTTGGGGTTGTTATTATTATTGACCCACAACAGCATCTACATTAAAAGGTTTTACTCCGTTTATACCTCAGCAATAAACCAGTACAATATGTCATGATTTTTAACGGGTAACAGTTTTATTTAACACCCACAAGACAAGTTAGTCCATGTTATCACACACTACTGACACTAAACACACAGTTGTCCTATTTAATTTACATAAAGTAAAATACTGATTAAACCTGTATTGTTGTGTAATCGTGGGTTTTGTGTATGTGCGTGTGTGTGTTTTACTGTATGCCTTCATTTTATCGTGGTGATGTATGATTATAATATGTCCCTTAAATGGAAAATAAAGGAACTAATTATAAATATTAATTCAGTGACGTTGACTGTGATGAATACATGGCTACGACATATCCTATGCATTTCACCAACATTGCCTACAAAAGCCACAATGGTTTAAAAATAGAAATGAACCTCTCTAATGCTGTTTTCATAACTTAATTTACCCTGCAGTTGAATGTTATACTATTATGCTCTTCTTTCAGCACTCGACAACTAGTGAATTGAACCCCAGATAAAATAAATAAAAAAATAAATTAGAGCGCCCGCTCGTGGTCGTTATAATTAAGGAAGCAGATCTCGCTCTAGGTCGAAAACATTTCATCACAAACTCTTAAAGGTTGCTGTGCAATTGAACTGCCTTCATTCAAATAATCTGTGACAAGATTTACAAATCACTAAAAATGAAAAAAAATAAAATAAAAAAATAAGTATTGTGGGGAAGAAAAAACACGAATATATTTAATGTTAAACTATGACGGTATAAACATACAAAGTATAAAAGAAGAAACAGCAGGTCCACAAACAAAATAAGAAAACATCCAGCATCGAGCTGATTATTTATTTCTATTTATAAGATACATGGCTAGATATTAAAATTCCATAAATAACAATCGATTCTTATATAATAGACACTGGCCTCCCTCGTCCATAAACTTCTCCAAGACAGCTTTAATGAAGTTCTTTTGCTGGCATGTCATCACATTCATTAATATGATAGACTATAAAATATACAACTGCACAAAAAGATACACAAAAATGATGAATAAAAACCCCAACAATCCCATAACCTTTTTAAAATCAGTAGTGATAACAGTATACGACAAGGAGCAGTAACCACACATTAATCGACTTGGGACTGTTGTGGAGTTGTTGATAATCCTTTGAATAAAACAGAGTGCAAATTATGAATGACGATGAACGATGTTTGTTGGAAACTACACGCTGTCCAGAAACAAAATCGGACCTAAAATCGACACTTGTTTCCACTTTATATTAATTTTATGAATTTGCATGGCTTTTTTTTTTTTAGGTATAGAAGACACCTATTATCTAATGACATTACTGAAATAAGAAATAAAACATAACAGCATCACTATATCTGTCTGTTCACATATTAAAAGAATATTCAAGCATTATTTCAACCAAATCACAAATTGTGTTATCTGTAGCTCACGAACGTTAACCCGAGACAGAGAGTCTGTCGTTAGAAACGAACAGAAAGTCTCTTTACACTAAATTCCATCGGTAGAATCGTTCAGATCAGCAAATTCGGTTCTAAATTTATCATAATAACTTGTGATTATCACTTTGCCACTGTAAACATGGACATGCCCATCAGAATAATTGCTTACAATTAGCATTGCTTAGGTGTTGATCGTCACATCTGAAGACGATCATCCTTATCGTGTACGAGTATTGCATTTAGCAGCATAATTCAGCTACTGTTTCTAATTTTTTTTCCCCAGTACAGATAATTTGCCTAATATATGATTGTCTGCAGTAATATAGAGAAATAGAGATTAGGATACCAAATGCTGGAGTATTCCCTTCGTACATGTGATCAGAATACAGCTGAAAATCACAAAAAGGCAGTTACTTTTCATAAAGTGGCTTTTATAATCTATGTTAGGTTTTTATTGCGTCTGAAAAGCTGCAGCGAATCCCTACCTCCTATCACTCAGGCATATAAACGCTTTCAGAAGCCAGAGGTAATGACGAGAAACTGAAAAAGAATGAGCTATTGCTTGAGATAATTCTACGATAGTAAAATTATCTTGACAGATTTGTGATAAGACTTGTTTAGAGACTAAAGCATCACTTTGTAAACCTGAGAGCCATTTTACTTTGTGGTTCTTTGTTGCTAAGTAACGTATTATATTACGGCGATAAACTGTAGGAGAGCTTCACCGCTTGTGGCCTCCTGTAGTATAATACTGTTAAAGCTCTTGTCGACTTCCCCTCATGGTTCAGAAGCGTGTACGAGTATTACTTTGGCCATTTGCGGCACAAAATAGAGTAGAATGATAATAAAATAACAAAAGATTTGTTGTTGTTTTGTATTTTTTTTTTACCCGGAAATAGAAATAGAGAATTTATGATGCTCCAGGTTCACATTTAGATGCAGCATAATTAATTCAATTCAAATTCTGTTTTGAAATTTCAACTCTATTAGATTGCAATGCCTCGTGGGTAAGTTCTGTATTCAAATCAGTAGTAAGCTTTTTTTAATTTTTCATCGTAAGTTAGTCTACTTTAGTGTTCTTTTTTCCTTTAGGATTAAATAATAAAAAATAAAAAAAAGGTCCATTTTGTTCAGAATCAGATTTAAAACCACACGCTCCTTTTACCTCAGAGTCAGATTTAAAACCACACACTCCTTTTACCTCAGAGTCAGATTTAAAACCACACACTCCTATCAGCCTTTTCTGCTACTTCCGTCACAAACGGTGATGTGTAAAAAGAAGATGAAAGGATATTCCAACCAGGCCATGTCGAAAAGTGGAAAATGACCCGAGTGAGCTGTTCTCTGTTCACAAGTCATTTACATGAAACAGGTATGTTATTCTCCATGAAATCTTTGAGCTTGGTGGGGTAGTCGGTCATCACGCCGGTGGCCCCGAGGTCAAACGCTCTTTTAAAATCTTCTTCATCGTTCAGCACCCACACATAGGTCTGTGTTCAAAAACACGGCAAATATCTGACTTTAATTAATTAGTTCATTTTTCCATTTGCATAAATTGGCTATGAACAAACTTCCTGGGATTTTTTATATCTCTCTTTTTTATTAGATTTCTCACCTGTATTCCACGAGCTTTTAGATGGTCAAACAGAGCTTTTCTCATGAGAAGGCTGATAAAGTAGGAAAATACAGCCAGACACAGGCACAACCATTGGGTGCAAGTACACCAGTGTGTGTGTGTGTGTGTGTGTGTGTGTGTGTGTGTGTGTGTATGTGTGTATGTGTGTGTGTGTGTGTGTGTGAGTGTGAGTGAGTGTGAGAGAGAGAGAGAGAGAGAGAGATCAAAGAGGTCAGCAGAAATACATTTCAGGTCATTAACCTAATGTAATAGACACAGGCTCTGTAAATATTTTGCCGAGATTGAACTTACGTGTCTGCCATCCAGGTGATGAAGCGTTCACCCCGTGTCATCCTTCTGGGGTCTCGGATTCTAAAGAAAAACATGGAAATTAAAAGCAGCCCGAGTCTTTAAATCAATCATCGACTGTGAAGCATAAAGACAACTGTTTATTGGTTGTTGCTCATAACAACACCATTTTCTCACTCATTTTCCTTCTAATACAGAGCAACATTTATACATTTGCACAGCAAAGGTCAAAGATTTGGCAAATATGGTGCTACTCAAGGAGAGACTTGAGGTGCATTTGTTTTCCAATTATTTGCAAAAAAAAAGTCACATAAAAAAATGATACACAAAAACTTCTCCAAAGAGAATTAAGAAGCCCTGAGATTTTATAGAAAACTATACAGCAGTGTGTTTCCCCATCAAAAATGTAGAGAATGTAGAGCTAAGAAACAATATTTATATTTATAATATATATATTATATAGCCCTTTATATGGCTTAGAAGTCAGTTAAAATGTGAGAAAGTGTTCAGGTCAGAAAACTAAATGTAATATTATTATTATTATTATTATTAGTATTATTATTATTATTATTATTATTATTATTATTATTATTATTGTTATTATTATTATTATTATTATTATTATTATTATTATTATTATTATAGTTAAAATAACTATTATTAAAATAATTATTATTATTAATAATAATAATAATAATAATAATAATAATAATAATAAATAATAATAATAATAATAATAATAATGTGTTATATGTAGTAGTTGTAGTACTCTACACTCCCTGACAAAAGTCTTGTCACCTATGCAAGTTGTAGGAACAATAATTAACTAACAAATAACAACTTCTAGTTGATAATTTTTTTAATCAGAAGTGGCTTATATGAAAGGCAAAGGCCTCTAGATTATGCTTATTTTACCAAATTAAACTCTTATCATGCCTTGGTTTTTAATTATTTAACTAGGACAGAAAGCTCAGGGAGTTTAGAGTGTAGTAATACAGTATCAGTAATTATATCAATAATAAATGTATTAATAGATTAACAATTAAATAAATGTGCTATTTTGTAATATATACAAAAATTATTTTAAACAAATAAGCAATTGTTAATATTAAATGTGATAACGTATACAGTATATTAGTACAGTGAAAAATACAGAAACATTTGACATGTTCCTCACTTGAAAGTAATAGAAGGCATGGGGATCTCCAAGAACTGCTCCTTAAGGGGTACAAAGGGCAGGAGCCCGGTGTAGAAAAGCCCCACGAGGAGTAGCACCCTGGGTAAGCTGAAGAGCAAAGGGATCCGAGGATTCTACCAAAGAAAGAGGAAAACAGCATTTTTTACATTATATATTATATATATGTATGTATGTGCAACCACAAAAACAAAAATAAACAAATAAACAAACAAACAAACAAACAAAAAAACAAAAAAACAGATTTAAAAGGAAAAAAAAAGGCATTAGCTATAACCTCAGAGAAGCAACTGTTTTTGCTTATCAATCTATGACGCGTTATAAGGCCATCTCCAAACTATTGGAAATTCAAAATATTTTATTGAGAAAGACTGTTTACATCTTAGGTGTGGAAGGAGGGCATGGCTTTGGATCCAGAGGTCATGGGAAACTTACAGTTATTATTAAGACAACAATAAACTAAACTAAACTTTGAACCAGAACATTCTTGAGACAAATCTGTCCAGGAGCTTAAGCTGCGCCAAAATTGGGTCAGGCAAAAGGACAATGATCCCAAAATCACCAGCAAATCTAATTGGCTGAAGCAGGAAAAAAAAGATCAAGGTGTTTGTATCAGGCCTCAACCCCTTCGAGATGCTGTGGTAAAAACCCACATACCTTCAAACGTCAATGAACTAAAGCAATGTTGTAAAGAAGAGCAGGAGTTATTGGTGCTAAAGGTAGTTCTACATGTTATTGGATTATTGGGTGTACTTATTTTCTCCCACTTGGTTTCTGAATGGGACACGGTCGCCTCACACCTCCAGGGTTGGGGGTTCGATTCCCGTCTCCGCCTTGTGTGTGTGAAGTTTGAATGTTCTCCCCATGCCTGCATGGTACTGTAGGTTGATTGGCATCTCTGGAAAATTGTCCGTAGTGTGTGAGTGTGTGAGTGAATGAGTGTGTGTGCCCTGCGATGGGTTGGAACTCCGTCCGGGGTGTATCCTGCCTTGATGCCCGATGACGCCTGAGATACAGTAGGCACAGGCTCCCTGTGACCCGAGAAGTTCGGATAAGGGGTAGAAAATGAATGAGTGAACGAATGAATGGTTTCTGAATGTTGGCTTTTTTAAGGAAAATGAATTGAAATCTGATGTTTTTTGTTGTCACCTGAGATGATTTGTTTATGAAGACCATGCAATTGTTATTTAATACCTAATGCATAAAAAAAGAGGTTGCACTTTTCTTTGTCTCATGACTGTAGTAGAATAAAGTCAAAAAGCCTTACAGCGTTGGATCTTACCTCTTTGTAGCATTTCTTAACTATCTGGTCACTGGAGTTACCCCATACAGTCAGCTGCTCCCGATTATATTCAATGACCAGCTCAGAGACCTTTGGGAACAATACAGCATCATCCAGTCATGACCTGTTCTGATTAGACGTTCATCGAGGCATATCTTATTTGTGGTGTTGCAGCAGCAGTTTGCGAGTGAGGGAACACAGACCTTCCTGATGAGTGTGTCATCGTTGACTTTGATGTCGATGTTAATGGGGGTCTTTGGGAAAGCCTCAAATACATCTTTCAGCAGTGGGATGTTTTTATCCTCACCTCCTTCCACAAAGCACTCTGCGATACAGACAAGTATACGATATACAAGATACAATACTCTCCAGAATTTTTGGCCCCCCTTCATAAAACAAAGTAATAAAGATTACACGATAATTTAAGTTTTCCACTTCAACAAAAATAAAATAAAATAAATAAATAAATAGAATTTTCTCTTAGAAACAACTCTAATTATACATCAAATGATTTCTAATTTTCTGACCTCATTATATAAAACTCCTCATTATGTACACTTAAAAACATGCATATTTTTGCCAGTCAAACCAACACACATATCCAAGGAGCTTATTGTGTACTTTAGGAAGAAGAGAGGTAACACACATTCACTTATTCACATTAAAAGGATGATGGTTGAATGCGTTTCCAGCTTCAAGTTCCTGGGGATTCACATATCCGAGGACTTGTCTTGGTTCAATAACGCTTACAGACTGATTAAGAGGGGGGCTTTCCAGTCCCTCTTCTTCCTGGGATTGTTGAGGAAGAACCAGCTTTCTTCTGCTATCTTGGAGAACTTCTACTGCTGTGCAGTTGAATCCTAATCAGCTGTATTGCAGTTTGGTACAGGAATTGCTCTATTACTACAGAGGGTGGTGAAAAAGTGCCCAGCGCATTATTGGGACGCCAATTCCTGCCATTGTGGACAGCCAGAGGAAGCAGTGTCTGCGTAAAGCTTGCAGCATCTTCAAGGACACCTCTCACTCAGCCCATAAACTGTTATATATATATATATATATATATATATATATATATTAGTGTGTGTGTGTGTTTATTTATGTATATCTGTACATCTGTCTATACTTATACGTTGGATCTAATCTAATCTTACACAGCAGAGATGACAGGAGGATTAATACAGCTGCTGAAGTCCTGGCCACTCACCTCGCTTGAAACTCACACCAAGCTTACACAAGTAAGGTGGAAGTTCCTAAAGGAAAATTCACAAACACAAAACACACACTGCATTCTTATTACATACATAAGCACATTTCTATCAGGAAATATTAACTGGAAATGCAAACGATTCACTGCAATATTGACAGTACGACAGGAGAGCATATAAAGAGTTAAAATCTTCCACTCACGGCATATACGACATCTGAAATGCTGGTGCTAACTCCGGTCGACCTCTTCAGGTTAAAGTCATGCAACACCACCACCTGCTCATCCTTGGTCAGATGACAGTCCAGCTCCAGCATGTCAGTTCCGAGCTGTACGGCACTACAAATGGAAAACATGAACGAACGGTTCAGAGACATATGATAGATAGAAGACAGGAAGCTTGAGGATCACTTAAAGGTGTTTGTTAAATATCCATACAACTAGTGAATCGTGACCGGTGAAGAAACTCACTGCCTGAAGGCTGCCATGGTGTTCTCCAGGTTCTCACCTGCACCTGTGGTCGAGGACACAAGACCGATAAACATACAACTTATGAGTAAAGTGAAGTGATATCAGCTGAAGTTACAGGGCTCTCAAGTGTCACGCATTGAGAGTGACAGTCACTCATTTGAGTCATTTGGGACTATTTATCATATATTTAATAAGCCGCAGCACCCAAAATGTATCTGTCCGCACTGCTGTCTCTATGGAACCGGGCAGGAATCAAGCGCGTCTCCGCTGGAGTTCTTAGTCGAGCCTGACACTCATCAGCCAATCAAAAAAAAAAGAGGCTACACAATAGCCAATCAGAAAATAGCACTATTATATCTGGGTAAGATTTAACTCAACAACCAATGAAAAAAAAAAGCAAATCCAGGAATTGTTCAGCATCATCCTCGTTCACCCACAGAGAAAACCACTGGAGCTGCGAGCATCACATTGAGCACTGAGTAAGTTATGATCTCCTGTTGTAATGTTAGAACAAACTCACAACATGTTTGACACAAACAATGACATTTTGACAGTTTGTTAGAGAAGTTTCCCAGATAATCAGCATCAGTTTTTCATGAGTGTCTGTAACATAGCCAACAGTTTTACAGCCGGTTCACTGACAACACCTGCTCAGAACAAGTAGTCTAGGCCAGTGGTTCTTAAACTGGGGGCCCTGAGATGGTGCCAGGGGGCCTCGGTTCACTAAAAACACCAGCTCAGAACAACAAGTCTAGGCCAGTGGTTCTTAAACTGGGGGCCCTGAGATGGTGTCAGGGGGCCTCGGTTCACTAAAAACACCAGCTCAGAACAACAAGTCTAGGCCAGTGGTTCTTAAACTGGGGGCCCTGAGATGGTGTCAGGGGGCCTCGGTTCACTAAAAACACCAGCTCAGAACAACAAGTCTAGGCCAGTGGTTCTTAAACTGGGGGCCCTGAGATGGTGTCAGGGGGCCTCGGTTCACTAAAAACACCAGCTCAGAACAACAAGTCTAGGCCAGTGGTTCTTAAACTGGGGGCCCTGAGATGGTGTCAGGGGGCCTCGGTTCACTAAAAACACCAGCTCAGAACAACAAGTCTAGGCCAGTGGTTCTTAAACTGGGGGCCCTGAGATGGTGTCAGGGGGCCTCGGTTCACTAAAAACACCAGCTCAGAACAACAAGTCTAGGCCAGTGGTTCTTAAACTGGGGGCCCTGAGATGGTGTCAGGGGGCCTCGGTTCAATAAAAACACCTGCTCAGAACAAGTAGTCTAGGCCAGTGGTTCTTAAACTGGGGGTCCTGAGATGGTGCCATGGGGCCCCGGTTCACTGAATGCAGGAGTAGGGGGCACCCCCATTGTTGTGTTTGGGTGGAGGGTTGGAGATGTCACTCTACAGAGGGTAGTCCGGGCTGCTGAGCGACCCAAGATCTGTACTTCTCCAGAGTGTCCAAAAGGGCAAAGACAATCACTCTGGACCCCTCGCATCCAGCAGACTCCCTCTTTGAACTTTGCCATCTGGTCGACACTACAGAGCCCTGAGCACCAGAACGACCAGACATAGGAACTGTTTCTTCCCTCAAGCAATCCATCTGTTGAACACTTAACATACGCGGAACACACAACACTCTTCTTACACATTATTTACTTAAAACACATACTATTTATATTTCAATTGCACATTTCACACTTGTACATTTGTACATACAAACTGTATATATTGTATATGTCATTCTGTTACACTGTGGAGCTTCTGTCACTGAAACAAATTCCTCGCATGTGAAAACATACCTGGCAATAAAGCTCTTTCTGATTCTGATTCTGATTTTCTTGCCTGTCTTTAAAACCTGAGAGCCCTGAAGTTAGAAGAAGAAAATTGCACCACAGTCACCATCATTGCAGGTAACTGGGTTAAAGGTCCTATTGCATGAGTTTTAACAACGTCAGAGATTTGATCTATTCTCAGAAATGTACCACAGGTCCATAAAGCACGAGATATAAACAACATCACAACACATGAGAACATTTCTGACCGGATTATTACGACATTCTGAGCGACTGAACGACTCTTTACTGAGATTGTACAAAACAAATGGCTACAAAGACATAATATGAGCACAACTGGACAGCTCACCGCCTCGGTGTGAGATGTGGCGGCTGAGGAAAGTCTCACGTTTCCTGCGATGCAGCAACGAAGGACATTTCAGTAACAAAGCGGATGTAAGCACGTATCCAGTAACCGTGGATAAAACATAGACTACTGTACTCATAGCTATAAGTACTTATAATCAGTCATAAACTAGCACTGCGCGTTATAGCTAAAAAGCTAACAGCTAGATTTCTTGTTAGCTCTGAGGCTAAACACCGGCCGGTAAACAGCTCAGCTGACAGGTCTCCTAACTCAGGGTTGTTTTGTCTATGCGCATTCTGATTGGTTAAGCGGAAATGACACTGCGGTTACTGATTGGCTGAAACGTTTCACAACGCACCAGCCAATCATCGCGTCCGCAGAGTCACAGTCCGCAGAGTCACAGTCAATATCCTGTTCATGTCTTACACACACACACACACACACACACACACACACACACACACACACACACACACACACACACACACACACACACACACACACACACACAGTCATGCATCATATAATATATAATATAATGTATAATATACATTAATCTGATGATTAGATCTTATAAATATTGGCAAATCTTAGATTTCAACTCATTTCTAACATGTGGCACAAAGTAATTTTGGAAATTCAGCAGAAGAAGAAGAAGAAGAAGAAGAAGAAGAAGAAGAGGAAGAAGGGTTTGTGTGTTACATACACATTATAGCACAATAAAATTGTTCTTCACATACTCCAGCTTATAATATGGCCCCTGGCACAGAGAGGGTTAAGGGCCTTGCACTAGAGCCCAACAGTGGCAGCTTGAAACCTTCTGTTCAGTAAGCCGGAGCACTAGGCAATGAACCACTACTACCAACTGTGTGACAGCTGTACAGGTTATTAAGAGTTAATAACCCTTATGTGCACATGTGAACGTTAGCAGTGGACACATTCCTCACCTTCTCCCCGAGGGCTCTGAGGCAGTCCAGGAAACGCTGCCAGAAGTCTTTAAAAAGAGGACGGTCTATCCGTTTCAGACTGTCCTTGGTGCTGGCGTCTATGCTCACGTACAGCTGCGTGACTGGCACCAGGTTCCTGAGACAGACGAACACAATGTAGATAATAAATTAGATAATAACCAATGCGCACTGTGAACACCACACAAGACCTGCCGTTTTGCAGATTAGGCCCTTGTCAAAGCCGCTCACATCCTTATACTCGCACATTTCTCTTGCTTCCAACACATCAACTTTGAGAACAATATGAAAACGTTGAGTATATTCTTCCCCTTACAGGAGCCAGTGTATTATCTCATTACAATGTATGTTACAATGCTGTTCACGTCACCTGTCAGTGGATTTAAATGTTATGTGTGATGTATGAATGTTATGACAATGTAGATGTGATGTCTTTATTTTTTAATTTTTTTTTAAACCTGCCTATGTTATTAGCCTACAGAGATCTTGCGTAGACACAACAAGCACAGCCGTAATCGATCTATATGGGTTTTAATTTTAGCTTGCTAGCTATGGGTACCTTATTTATACAGAAAAAGAAAAAAAGAAAAATATATACTGTATTAGCAAGCAGTTGGTTATGTGTCATGGCTGTCACAGTTGTGCTTGGTTGTTTTTGAATGCTAATAAGAATTCAGCCAGCAAAACAAAAAACATTGAATTATTCAGTAATGACTTTAGGACTGATGTTGGAGCACACGGTGATCAGTGAAGAGCAATGATGAGGCTTATGAGGTTTATGGAGTTTATGTCTATAAGACTCACATTAAAATAATTACCGTATATTTAATGCTTTAAATGAAGTTTTGGTTATCAGCCATGAAGTTAATTAGATCTCTACTCTTTAACACCCCCACCCCCCACCCCCCACATTCCAGTTACCCCCACACACACATACCAGTTTTTACCAGTATGTATATACAGTATATGTATATACACACATACACAATATATATATATATATATATATATTATATATATATATATATATATATATATATATATATATATATATATATATATATATATATATATATATATATACTGTGTATTCCTGGAACTGGTATTCCAGTGGCTTCCCTTGTGCCACTGATTGAATAGCTGTTCTTTCACTCAGGTTATAATGTAACAGATCAATTGTATTGGGCAACTGAGGCTAATGTATTGTATTGCATTGTATTCACAGAGACTTTAACCCAAGAAAAATATTGATTATATAAACGTAATTGACATTTGATCATAGACACATAGGTGTAAAACCACACTCTTTAGATGTGAAATTTTAAGCAATTATGTAATAAACTGTATAACTCGTAATGTCTTCCGGACATAAGTGTCCCAAAGGTCAGTGGATTTGTAACATTCAAAGTTCATTACCAGTCATAAACAAAGTCCACACACATCTGTTGTATTCCATTCAGTGAGGCTTATTTATTCAGGTCCGTTCTGCTTGGAAATCAGGATTCAGAAATGATTCTACATTAACAGTTAATCCTACAATCAACTAATAATCAGATTTCCCTGGTTGTACTTTGCCATTATCTTTGTGCCATTTGAAAAAGATGTCTTCCAAACTATCTGCAGTCCTTCAAGAATGGGAGAGTCTAGAAAAGGATTTCCAACAACTCCAGGTAGGATTTTATAAGTGATGGGCACAATGACTCACTTTAGTGATCTGAATCTTTTGACGATGATGCAAGATTTGGTACATATGATTCACTAGCATTAAACTAAAAATGTGTCTGTGCTATTGGATCATAATGTCTTATGTTGACAGCTGAGGAGGATACATCCTTTACACACGGAGCTTTCTCATATGTCTTAAATGTGTTTCCTGTGATGTTTTAGGATTTGAAATTTCTTCCCATTGCACAGTTGATTAGACATTCTACTGGGAATGCATTGAAGAAGGCATTGGGCTTTCACAATGTGCTTTCACAAATGTTACGAATGATCAAATCACATGTCAAATCAGAACACATTACTGTGTTTATTGTGTGGAATAATCTTGTTTATCTATCTATCTATCTATCTATCTATCTATCTATCTATCTATCTATCTATCTATCTATCTATCTATCTATCTATCTATCTATCTATCTGTCTGTCTGTCTGTCTGTCTGTCTGTCTGTCTGTCTGTCTGTCTGTCTGTCTGTCTGTCTGTCTGTCTGTCATAGATAGATTAAGCTTCACCAAAGAATACAAGATTTTTTTCCAATGCCTTTAAAAATTTGTAAGCTGTACGCAACCATTCAGTATACCATATATAAACTTTGAACAGTGTTTTAGACTCATGGGATGTTAAGTATGTTACCTAGTGAACCAGAGTTAATGTATCCAATGATAGAGGCTTGAGCACTTTTGTATGTCACTCTGGATAAGGGCGTCTGCCAAATGCTGTAAATGTAAATGTAAATGTAAATACCACTCATTTAAGAAACAAACCTGAACGTGAAACAACACATTAAACACACTGATCCAACCTGACTGTTCACCTTCTCCACGCCCTAGTTCCATTTTGGCTTGACTTTCACCCACATAAGGTTATACATGACATGTTTGATCCATCATGCCATCATGAGGGCTGTAGGTTTTGCACTTCTGCTGTAAACCCAGAAACACAACATAATAAATGAGGCAAACGTGCTAACCACTAAGCCACCATGCCCCCCCACTGTAGATACTGAATGATTAATACTGTAGCAATATGCAGAACGACAGGCATGAATAATAAGCTGGAACTTTTAGTGGCTTTTTACACGGTATAGTGACAACTAGGGTACAGCATACAGACTGATATGAAGCTTGATGCATAAATGCTGCATACACATTATTATTTAAAAAAAAAACTGCATTCAAAATGGAAAAGGATTTTAAATAGAGATTGCAGTTTTGATTAATTTAGATATAATTTAGAGATTAGATACCGATAACCTGAACAGCATGTGCCAATCATTACAGGACACATCTTTTAGTTTATTCCAATTAATCATTCATGAATTCATGTATCATCTAGTACTACTTTCATTTTCTTCACACAAAGCACATGGCACATTTAATTACTGGATGGTTCATCTAAAGAACTTTCTCTTGTTAATAACTGCCTTAAGATTTTAATGAACATAAGGCTTTAAGCCATTAACATACTTGTATTGTTAATTAAAACATTCCACTCTCTTGCTCTCAGGAGACACATCAGCTTTACCTGCAGAAGCTGGATGAAGTCTCCAAGCTCCAGAACAGCTTTAGTGCCTCTATATCTCGCCAGAGGAAATGCTTAAAGGACATGTCACGTTCTCTAAAGACGTGAGGCGTGAATTTACTTTTCTGTCGTTCTATCCTTGTTATTCATTAAGTCACCTGTCTGTGCCAAGTTGTCTGCCATCTAATTCTTACTCTCTCTCATCTAACGTTTTCTTAATTTACACTATAAAGTCATGTTTTTAACCCTGTTACAGAGTCAGTAAGGGATTAACAGAAGAGGAAACAAAAAGTGTGGAAAAAATGAAGGGATGCCTTCAGGAGAGGCCTGCCATTTTCCTTCAGATGGAGACTTTCCTTCCAAAGAAAAATGGGTAATACAATATTACAGGCTAATAGCGTCACCATATGCTGGTTTTGGGTTTGACCTGTTCTCAATATTTAGCGTCGTCTCATATTTGTTTTGTCTTTCCTGAAGGTTATATCTCAGTCTTGTGCTTGGGAATGTGAACGTCAATCTTCTAAGCAAGCAGTCAAAGTAAGGAGTGATATATACAGTATTACGTTCCTGAGAAAAAAAGTATACAAAACGTAGTACAGGAAGTGATGTCATTGTTATAGTTCTTCTGTAAGGCTTAATGCTCCTTAAGGACTTTTCAGAAAAAAAATTTCACCTCAGTAACCATTCATGTATTACAGATTTTTTTCTCCAATGTTGCTACCAAATAATAAACCATCTCCAATAGTGCACACACTAGCAAAAATAAATGTACAAAACATTGATATGTATATAAGTTAGTACTCTGTGTTTGAGGGAAATTGTGTCTCGGGCCTTGTTTTGAGTGGAAAGCAAATACTTTGTATTTGTATCATTTAATATCAGGTCCAAGAAATTCAGGATTTTTCCCATTGCAGCATTTTTCAGTTCTGAGGCTTTTTAAGGCACCTTCTGAAGAGCTGCTGCTCTAGGAAGGATCTATGAATTAGATATATTTCACCTCTAGGTGGGAGTATTACATTTAATAATGGATCACAACATTATCTCAACATTATCTACAAACAAAACAAAAATGTTTGATAGTACTGACCTGATATATATATTGATAATCGTTCCATTTTCTTTTTTGTAATTTAATTATAGGAGTGCCTACAAAGATGAATATGAGATTTTTAAGCTATATGTGACTACACTCCTGCTCCTTATGGGGTTCGTCTGTCAGTTTTTAGTCACCTACAGGTAAGACTTATTATTTATACTATAGTATTTAAACTTCACTCTAAATTCAACCTGTAGTCTAACAAATCTCAGCTTATTAAAAAGTTATGAAAGTTAGCATTCAGCTGTATTCAAACTGAATTAGGATGCTTACCATTGTAGTGTGTTTTTATGTAAATTATAGTGAATATAATTTATGGTAGATAGATGTTTTGCTTGTAAACAAGTGATCAGACTCCTACGAAGCTTTGCAGAATAAAAGGCAGCTTTACTATGTTGTTGATTTGTGTAATATAGATTTGTCGATGCACTGCTGAACTTCCTCTTGGTATGGTACTACTGCACCTTAACAATTCGTGAGAGCATCCTTATCAGCAATGGGTCCAGGTTAGTGAGGGATCCTGGTTTGTTTTGGACACTTGCTTGGAAATGCTTTAGCCAAAGCCAGACAAACTCATCTGGTCAAAGGAGAATTCTGTTTTTATTTTGTAGATTTAAATTCCATAAACTTTTGTTCTGTATATAAGCAATAACCAGGTTATAATGATGATGTGCTTTCCACATCAGGATTAAGGGCTGGTGGGTTTTCCATCACTACATCTCAACCTTCCTATCTGGGGTCATGCTGACTTGGTAAGGGACTTACATCATTTTAGCACCCAAGCTTAGTGCAATGTATTAAACATTATTGCTTTGCTAAATTCAATTCAATGATATGAGAAAAACCTTTGAGCAGAACCAGACTATAAAGGGAAATGCATCCTCTTCTGGAACTATCTTCTGAACTATTACTCTTCCACATCTCTATAACATAAGATCAAATGGGATGAAGTCCTGAGATGTGCAGGACAGACTTTTATTATTATCCACTGAAGCATGGGTGAGAGCTGTGCATTAACTAAATTTGGAGAACTTTGTAATACTTGGGCACTTTTCAACCCAGAATTTTCTTGTTTTTAAATTCCCAACACTTATAATGCAGCCTTTAAATCCCATGGGAAGTTTGGACAGAACAAAAATGTGGATTCGCTACAGCTACTGTACCTAAGCACTTGATTGTGGATCACCGGTCCATAGATCAATAACTTCCTTTGTCACATGATCTACTAGCCCAGTAAAAATTTGATTCATTCTTTAATTATTTCCATGTTACTCTCAGTATTTGTGGTGGTTCTTAACCATGATGTTCTTGTTCTTTCTCAGGGCTGATGGTAAGCTGTATCAGATGTTCAGGAACCAGTTCCTTGCCTACTGCTTGTATCAAAGTATGACCTTTGTTCTAATCTGCGACTTTAATGCTGTTAGCAATTATTAGAATTGTTACATACGTCATTGTTTTTGCAGGTTTTGTGCAATTCCTTCAGTACTACTATCAAAGTGGATGTCTTTATAGACTGAAGGCTTTAGGGGAAAGACACAACATGGATTTGACAGTGGGTAAGGAGAAATTGTGTTAACACTTATGTCAGTAAAGTTTAAATTCTCTTCATGAAGTCCATGTCTCATTTATATATACATATATATATATATATATATATATATATATATATATATATATATATATATATATATATATATATATATATATATATATATATATATATATCAGACTCCTGGTTCTATTCAGACTCTTGAGCAGGGTTCTGAGCTCCACATTTCTGTATTTCTGGACTTCACTCCAGACCAAAGGTGCCCGATTTGACTCAGAAATCTCAGAGATCTTGAACTCTGACTCTTGAGCGAGGTTATGGACTCCACAATAGAGTTGCACTTCTGGGTTTGACTGCCGTATAGGCTTAGGATGCCAGACATGACTCAGAAACTAAAGTTAGGACTGTTGACCTGACTCAAACTCAAAAGCTATGTTTCTAGGCTTGACTCAGATTATATATAGAGACTACGATTCTAGATTTACGAGTCTGGACTTGTCTCAGGTTCATGATCTAGAAAATTGGATTTAACACAAACCTTAGAGCTAGACCTCATGCTCGAAAGCTGGGCATTTATACTTGAGTTTGATTTTGGACCTAGAACACTGGACCTGCCTCAAAAATGGCTTCCTAGTCTTAAGTTAGAACCGAGCTCAGATTTTAGAGCTAAGGTTAGAACTTTACGTGGATTCTAGACTAAACTCAGACTCTCCATTTAAGACTCCAGATTTCAGATCTAGGACTCCTGACTCTTCTCGATCTCTCGAGGTATCTAAGGATGGGTGGATTCAACCAAACTCTGGAGATAGAGAAAGAATTAAGTTGTGATTTGAATCGAGATGTGAGATTACAATAATGTGAGTGATACATTTTTCTGCTTTGTAGAAGGATTTCAGTCATGGATGTGGAGAGGGTTGACCTTTCTCCTGCCCTTTCTATTCTTTGGTCATGTAAGTATGCTTCTCTGTCCCTGATGCCAACAAAATGTCAAGGAAAACCTGACTGATATAAAGAACAGATTTAAAATCAAATCAAATAAATCATATATTGCTCTTATATTGATATTTTTACACTATGAGGGTAATAAATGTTGAATATGAGTACTATGGGCTGTTTTTTTCAGTTCTGGCAGCTTTTCAATGGTATCTCCCTGTTCAGAATGGCTCAACTTCCTGCATGTAAAGAGTGGCAGGTGAGATATTGCAAACCTACAACTTTCTCAAACATTATTTTATACATCATATACAGTATATATGCTTAATTTATTAGGTGCACCAATTTACTTATAACATGAAATATGGTGTAATACTACATATTGCACATTCTGATCCACTTAAGTCTATTCTTAATGTGGGGCATTAATTATAAAAGATTTAGAGCAACTTTTCCAACCTTTACTGTACATTTTTATATAAAGGCACAGCTGATCAATGGGCTCAGCAGTGAGTAATGATGCGGCTGGTGGAACTGTGATTTAGACTCAGTGGCTAAGCTACAATAAAATAAAATATAAAATATACAAAACCCAGTGCTTTCTATGGCAGCACATATACTAAAATTGGAACAATACAGAGAAGATTAGCATGGCCCATGTGCAAGGATGACACGCAAAATCGTGAAGCGTTTAGGGGGGCACGGTGGCTTAGCGGTTAGCACGTTCGTGTTGCGAGGTATTGTTAGCACTGTCTGCATACTGAGCGTCTGTTCTGTTCTGTCCTGTCCTGTCCTGTCCTGTCCTGTCCTGTCCTGTCTATTGCCCTGTTTTTGACCTTGCTTGTTTTTCATGTTTGTGAACGTTTGCTACCTGCCCTGACCTACGCCTGGATTATTGACTTCTGCTTTTTGATTTCCTTTGATGTTGTTGTTTGCCTGATGTGTGACCCTTGTCTGTCTTGGATATTGCCTAATAAACCAGCATTTGGATCTAACCTGTTTCACGTTCGTGACAGATGCTAACTGCATTTCATTGACTTTGTACATGTACTTTAAATAATGACAAAGTTGAATCTAATCTGATCTAATCTAATCTAAAAGTTTACAGGTTGTCATAGCACAGTTCTCACAGTCCCTTGTTTCTCAGTTGTACTTTTCTCGTCTATCTGCTATGCACAGTGTAATGTTTCGCCACCTCTTCCCCTCTCGTCAACACAACACACAACAACTGCTCAGCTTTGTTCAGACATAGATCGTACATAGCAGTAATCCACTACTATCTCAGCCATGAATATTTTTAGCAAATTATATTTCTCAAAGTGTGTCAAGGAGAGTAAGTTTTTAGTTACCAGAATGACCAGATTTTTAGTTCTAGATAAAGTTGTAATTTATTTTTTCTATGATTACTGTTTATTAAAAGGTGTTGAAATATTAAGTATGATTAATCTGCAGGGCTCTCAAGTTTTGAAGACAGGCAAGCATGACAAAACACCCCCCCCCCCCGAGAGTAAGGAACACTGACTGCAATTTAACCAAATACAAAGTATTTGTTTAGTTTCCATGTATTAATTTGTGTGTGTGTGTGTGTGTGTGTGTGTGTGTGTGTGTGTGTGTGTGAGTGAGTGAGAGAGAGAGAGAGAGAGAGAGAGAGAGAGAGAGAGAGAGATATTATGACTGGTGTTGTTTATTGTAAGTGTTTGTTGCCTTTTTGGACTCCTTTAACATTTGTAATGTTGCTCCCATTTAAAACAGTTCAGCTCAAGCCCAGCCATTTTTAGGGTCATGATTGAAGACAATGTCCCGTCCAGAGACAAACTGTGTTGAGGTTTTGTTCAAACCGACCATCAAAAATACCTTCTCTAATGTTTTTTTTTTTCCATTGGATGTTGCATTAAATCTTACCCGGATATACCCAAATATATGATAAATAGTCAAAAAGTTTTTTCTGCATGAGAAATCCGATGTGTGGCGGGACAGCGTGAGAAAAAACCCAAATGCGTGACTGTCACTCTCAATGCGTGACACTTGACAGCCCTGAATCTGTAAACATAAACACGTGATGCAATCACCTTAAATTAATTTTAAATGTATCCTTTCTCCTTTTCTCCAGGTCTCTGTGTGTGGGATTTGCTTTTTAGTTTTATTTACAGGCAACTTCTTCACTACCCTTGCAGTGGTGCGTCACAAGCTGAAAAACAAGAGCCATGGAAAAAGCAAGAGTTCATAAACTTTATTGCTGTCCATAATTTATATTTCAAAACTGGATTTTTTTGGACTACTTTTACACCATTTTTGACTCAAGAATATTTTAATGATATATAATATGGAAACTTCAAAATAAAAGCTCAATAACTGGTCAATCCTATGTTTTTTTCTAGTATGTTTGTTACACTTAGAAAACCATGTCCTATGAGGGTGATGTGCAAAATACAACTGTACAACTACAGAGGCATAAAGTTGATGAGCCACACAATGAAGCTATAGGAAAGAGTAGTTGAAGCTAGGCTAAGAAAGGAAGTGGATATTTGTGAGGAGCAGAATGGCTGCATGCCCAGAAAGAGCACAACTGATGCAATTTTTGCTCTGAGAATGTTCATGGAGAAGTACAGAGATGGTCAGAAGGAGCTGCATTGCGTCTTTGTAGATTTAGAGAACGTGTATCACAGGGTGCCGAGAGAGGAGATATGGTACTGTATGAGGATATCAGGAGTGGCAGGGAGTAGTTCAGGATATGTATGTGAGGAGTATGACAGCAGTGAGATGTGCTGTAGATCAGACAGAAGAGTTCAAGGTGGAGGTGGGGCTACGTCAAGGATCGACTTGGAGTCCCTTTTTGTTTGCTACGGTGATGGACAGGTTGAGAGATGAAGTCAGATAGGATTCTCCAGGGACAATGATGTTTGCGGATGACATTGTGATCTGTAGTGAGAATAAGGAGAACAACTGGAAAGGTGGAGGTCTGCTTTGGAAAGAAGAGGAATGAAAGTCAGTCCTAGTATGACAGAATACATGTGTATGACCAAGAGGGAGGGAAGTAGAACTATGAAGATACAGGGGGCTGAGGTCAAGAAGGTGGGGTCAACCATCCAGTGTGATGGGGAGTGTGGAAAAGAGATGAATAGGTGAGTGCAGGAGAGGTGGAGTGTCAGGAGTGTTGTGTGAGAGAAGAGTGTCAGCAAGAATCAAAGGAAAGGTGTAGAAGACAGTAGTGAGAAGCTCTGCTGTATGGGTTAGAGACTGGAGCAGGTAGGGAAAGACATGAGGCAGAGATGGAGGTAGCAGACATGAGGATGTTGAGGTTCTCTTTAGGAGTGACGAGGATGGACAGGATTAGGAACGAGCACATCAGAGGGACAGCTCAGGTTGTCTGTTTTAGAGACAAGGACAGAGAGGCTAGATTGAGATGGTTTGGACATGTACAGAGGAGGGAGATGGTTATATTGGTAGAAGGATGTTGGAGATGGAGCTGCCAGGTTAGAGGTCAAGAGGAAGGACAAAGAGGAGATTATATGGATGTGTTGAAAGAGGACATGAAGGTAATTGGTGCGAGGTTAGAGGATGCCCATGTCCTCATCGTTGAACCCAAACTACTGAGGGTGAGCTAGCGGGTTGGTCATTAGAGAAAACACTGAACAGGTGTGCGTGATTCAAATGCATGACATGGAAATGTGACAAGCTGGGGCCAAAGATATAGCCCTGATTCTTGGACCCTATGCATAGACAGTGTATGGGTGCCTCTTTCCTATCATCTCATGTATAGTAATTTATAAGTTACATTATGCTCATATTTTGATCTAGATCCATAAATTCTGCCTATATATTTCATCTTTTACACTTTGCATGTTATTTTAAGGTTTAGAGTGAGATAAGAATGTTGATCACTGGCTTTGGAACATATTTTTTCTCTTATCAGCCTTATATATTCAATTTAATTCAATTTATTTGTATAGCGCCTTTAACAATTCACACAGTCTCAAAGCAGCTTTACAGAAGTATAGAAACAGAAGAGGAAAAATATAATAATAATAATAATAATAATAATAATAATAATAATAATAATAATAATAATAATAATAATATAAAAATGAATACATGCATTTAAAGTTTTAAATTAATTAAAAAATATTAATTTCAAATTTCAAATCCTATATATCTCTAAAATCTGTCCCTATTGAGCAAGCCGGAGGCAACAGTGGCAAGGAAAAACTCCCTGAGATGACATGAGGAATAAAGCAGACAGTAGGAAACCCATCCTCATTTACAGTAGGTAGCACTGGACAGGAAATAATGTAAATGTAAATTATACACCAGTTTATAATAGTACAACCGAGAACTCCTGAGGAACTTACAGGTCATCGCAAACTCTGAGTTCACCACAGATTCAATTCAATTCAATTCAAGTTTATTTGTATAGCGCTTTTTGTAATTGACACTGTCTCAAAGCAGCTTTACAGAACATAAAAAAGAAAGTTTAATATAAAGAATAATATAACTATTAATAGAATACAAAATTCAAAATTAATATTAGATATATTGTGTATGTATTTATCCCCTATGAGCAAGTCTGAGGTGCCTCAGGCAGCAGTGGGGAGGAAAAACTCCCTTAGATGGTAAAGGAAGAAACCTTGAGAGGAACCAGACTCAAAGGGGAACCTCATCCTCATATGGGTGACACTGGAGGGTGTGATTATAAATATACAGTCTGGCAAATGTTGTATAGATGCAAAATATCATATGGAGTTCAGATCTCCTCTTAGTATCGCAGCGTCCAACTGGAGATGGTAGATCTCTAGATGCCTCAAGATTCTCAGAGTCGGCTTCATCTCAGTGGAGGTCCAAATTCATCATCGCATGGAAGACGATCTGATCTGGTACAATTTCTGGATGCCTCGAGATGGGTAGAAAGAGAGAAGCAGTGGAAAGGGATTAACATATCTGCTGTTCATAATATTTGCAATTCTGATGTAATAGTGCACAATATTATGGGATGTATTATGTGTACGCCAGACCGTATAGCTGACTGACACAACAATGGTTCAAAGAAAGCACGACAGTCTCCAGGCGGCTCCATCCACAACAATCCCATGAGTCACTAGCTGACAATGTAGATCGATCCCCAGCAGGGTGACCACCGGGCAACGAGACTCCAATATGGGGTAAAACATCTGGTTTTGTGAAGCAGCTCCATAAGAAGAGACGATCAGTCTAGGAACTCGGAATACTGGGAATGGAATATAGTCAAATGCAGATTATCATGCTCTGTAGCAGTGATGATGTTACACACAACATGACACCACCATATTCTCATGTGCTCTCTAAGGGGGAAAAAACATAAGAAGTTGTTTCCCATTACTTTCTTTTTTTTCCCTCTCATCCTTCGATTTTCCTTTTTATTTGTTGCCTGAATTTCGTTTGGGCGTTTATGTCAAGTCAAGTCAAGTCAAGTCAAGTCAAGTCAAGTCAAGTCACCTTTATTGTCACATCACCACGGCACATGTGCCATGGTGAGTGAAATTCTTGGGAGCGAGCTCCAGAAATTGCAGAATCATTTACATACAATAATAAGAAACATAAATAGAACAATTTACAAACAGGTTAAAAAAATAAATAAAAAAATGCTCAGTACCATTGAAATGTGCAAATGCGGAAAATGTGGAAAGGATGCAATGTGCTCATACATAGTCAGTACACACAGTGTACTACTAGACATATATATATATATATATATATATATATATATATATATATATATATATATACCCATACATATATGTATGTATAAGTATAAATATAAATAATATATATAAGTATAAGTATTATATACATGTAATATATATGTATCATGTAAGGTGCAACAGACTAAATCGTTTGTAAGACTAAATCGTATTAATTGTAAAATACTTCATTTATAAATGTAAATTCTTAAAAAAAAATTACATATGTTATTATATATTCTTCTAAATGAAGAACAAGGAATGTATTTATATTAGATTCTCAATTTTTTTTAATCTCATTTTCTCCCACATATACGATATTTATCTTTGAATTCCTTTTTAAGTATTGTTTATTTCTCCCTTGCATACTGGTTCATTGCTATCTGTTGTCAATCATAAAAACAAGCCCCGCCTCTTTTCCCATAATTCCCCAGTCAAAACAACATGGCTGCCTCCTTGTGTGCGCATTTCTGAGCCTCGCTAGCTTAGTTCTTCTCAGTCCAACTTCGAATTAGATCGCTTACGTGATTGTTCTTCACGCGAGTATGAATGAGGAAGACTGACCAGTAATAATGATGTTACATTTAGCCTTGATAGCAAATTCTCTGTCCTTTGTATCCGCCGCTGAGATGGCAGGTGAGTGTGTTAGCTTGCTAACAAGCTAACTAGCAAGCAGCTCTGTACACATTGTCACTCCTGTGATAGTTAGCCAAGTGCCTTCTAAACCACTGGGGTAGAGAACACGCTAGCAGCCCTACATGGAGTCCATGACGTGTGTGTTATTAACTGAATACTGACTCAATGTTTTGTGAAATCGAACACTAAAACTCTGAATCATTGAAGACTTTAAAGTCAGTAAATAATGGCACAAGTTTTGCACAAGTTGGTAGCCTAGTGTTTAATTTGCTGGGCTACCAAATCAGAAGGTTGTGAGTTCGATTCCCACGTCCATCAAGCTGATGATGTATCATTTGGCTGATTTAATAATAATCTCTCACACTAAAGAACATTTGAATTATGACTCAACATGTGGGACTGTTATAGGGGCTGTAATTACACTACACTGCTGCACTGTGAACCTCAACTGACTGCTCTGTGTACATACTGCATTACTGCATTGCACAAAACAAATATTGCACCTTATACATATTCTGATTTGGGGTCTCTGATGGTCCAGTGGCAGGATCACAAGCCCTCAATGCAGTGGTCATAGTGCAGTTTCCAGCCACTGAGGGGTTAACTGTCAGTGCCATCCCAAGCACGGATAACACGGGAGGGTTCTGTTAGGAAGGGCACCCTGGTGTAAAACCTGTACCAAAATCAAGTATGTGGATAGGATGGATCTGCTACGTTGACGCCGAACAGCGAGCAGTCACACCTTAACACTCAATTGCAATCAGATGTATAAAATGAGATAAAAATGTAAGTTGCTCTGTATAAGGGTGTCTGCTAAATATAAGGAACATGGTTCCTGCTAATGGTTCTGTAAGCATTGTCGGTTTATCTGTCCTAATGGGCTGATCTGCATAACTATAGAAAATCTAATATTGTGCTGTTTTTCAGGGTGTCTGGACATTGCCTGGCTTTACACCGAAGCCTTCCTTTTGGCCGCATGGCACAGCAGATTATACGTGTACACTGCAGCTGCGCTTCTTATCGGGTTATATTTAACAGTGAATATGACCATGAAAAAGGTATGAATATAGTTTTATGTATTATTCTCCGTCTGTGAGATAATGTTTTAAACACAGTATGTTAAACATGATCAATTATTACGTGAATATAAGGAAGCGACCTTTATAGTAAACGTATGTGATTTTTAAAAATGTACTTATTGTATGCTTATTTACTGAAGAAGCTGGTCAACCCTGCACAAGCCAAAGTTTCCAAATCGGAGAAGCCGAAGGCACAAACACCTGATAAAGAGAAGGTTGTCAGTGTTGCCGGTGTAAGGATTTTCTACGGGTCACAAACCGGAACTGCGAAGGTTTGCATTATTTCTGGTCAAACACACGATTACGTTCGGTTAACAGATACTGAGAGATTTGTAGAATTAACCGTTGATTAGTAGCTCAGGACTAATGTATGAAGAAGTTTATTTTTCTAACATTATTACACTGTACAGTAGGTTGTGAGCAGGGCAGGTGGCCTGAGGCTGCACTTATTTACATGAAAGCTGCCTGACTTGCTTTTTGGTGAGAAAATGAGTTGAAATGTCTGAAACTGCACTTTAATAGAACTTCATTAGAAACACTTTTAATCTACGTATACAGTATTTAGTGATGAGACTTTTTCCTTCTGAATCTTCTTGAATCGAGACATTTCTTAGAACACCTTGCTATTGGCAATCACATGCTGCGTCTTAATTCACTTACTATCCAAACGCAGTATTATTTAAAATTAGAATCATGTATCTGAAATGTTTGCATGTATCCTGAAGGTAGCAAGATAATCTACTTCTGGCAGGTTTCTGAAGCACGGATCCATGTATACTTTTTCAGCTAATGTTGCCCACAACTCCTTACGCGAGGGAGGGCGAGTTTTGTGAAGATTTGCTTTGACAAATTTAACTGGCACACGTGGTAGCTAGGACCTAATGTCTGTGATGCTTTAATATCTAAGTGTAGGAACTTAAACGTTTTTTATCGTCATATTGAAAAATAAATCAAACAAACGCTTAAACGATATATCAGGAAATGAAGTAGTGTACATTGTATAAGGAATAACGGAACAAAGATAAGCTGAAATGTAACAAATACGGTGGAAATGCATGTATCTAGGCACAGCTCCGTCCCATAAGGTGTTAATGTGTCCCAGTGCTTGCGTACTCTTTTGTTACGCACTTACCGATATTTACTTTTTATTCACAAATTGAGTACAGAGTATAAGTAGGTGAACTAGGACACAGCAAAAAGGCCAGAATTTGAAGTGGTCATTGCCACACTGGTAATAACACGCTTAAAGCTGATCATCTAAGGCCAGATAAAAGATTGTCTGCTTTAAGAGGCTTGTACTGTATATAACTTGTACTGCATCACTTTTGCTCAGGGTTTTGCCAGAGAGCTGGCAGAAGAGGTTCAGGCACTTGGGTTCCAGTCTGAAGTGATCGACTTGAAGGATTATGACCCAGAGGACAAGTTATCAGATGAGGTGAGCGGTTGTGATCATGAACCAGCTACATGATTTTCATTCCTTTACTCCGAATAAGTAGACGACACAAATGAGCTTTGAGGATAAAACATTTACATTTACGGTATTTGGCACACACCCTTATACAGAGTGACTTCCGAGCTATTAAGTGTTAAGGGCCTTGCTCAGGGGCCCAGCAGTAGCAGCTTTTTGTGTACCTGGGATTCAAACTCACGACCTTCCAAGCAGTAGACCAACATCTCAATAACTAGGCTACCACATCCCCAAGCCATGTAAAAGCCACCCAAGCCACAGTATTCACCTTCAGGTAGACATTTAGGGGCTCAACTGGTTAAGCCTCGGTTGTTGATCGGTGGATCGGGGTTAAAGGCCCAGCACAGCCAAGCTGCCACTGCTGGGCCCTTGAGCAAGGCCCTCATCCTTCCCTGCTCCAGGGGCGCTGTATCATAACTGCCCCTATACTCTGACCCCAACCTCCTCAGTTGGGGTATGTAAAGAAAAGAATTCCACTGTGCTGTAATGTATATGTGGTGATAATAAAGGCTTCTACACACACACACACACACACACACACACACACACACACACACACACACACACACACACACCCCAGTTCTAATTCTAATTCTAGACAGTACTATAGCGTCGAAGCGCACACACACACACATACACACACTCTCAGGGACACTTTTATCCCACTGGCTGATGATGTATCATTTGGCTGATTTAATAATAATCTCTCACACTAAAGAACATTTGCATTATGACTCAACATGTGGGACTGTTATAGGGGCTGTAATTACACTACACTGCTGCACTGTGAACCTCAACTGACTGCACATAACTGCTCTGAGTACATACTGCATTACATCCAGAATGTCTTGTTTGCACAAACCAAATATTGCACCTTATACATATTCTGTTTTGGGGTCTCTGATGGTCCAGTGGCAGGATCACAAGCCCTCAATGCAGTGGCCATAGTGCAGTTTCCAGCCACCGAGGGGTTAACTGTCAGTGCCATCTCAAGCACGGATAACACGGGAGGGTTCTGTTAGGAAGGACATTTCAACACCTTATCACATTATCAGCACACATGATAGTAGGTAGCTACATGCTAAGGCTAACTTTTTTCTGTGTTAATGATAAAAATAATGTTATGTACTTTCTCGATTACAACCTCCGTTTATATAAATTACACGGAGCTGCACGAACACGTCAGATTCGACGCATTTGGATGCCAATGTAGGTTCACAAAGCCATGAGCATTAACAGTAAAGCAACATCCGCCGTTGTTGATGTGTTTGTCGCTGCTGCGCTAACGTTGCTGGGTCACGTGACACGTATACAGTGACGTCAGACTCGGCTCTGTGACGGCTCTCTAACCGATGGAAAGGCAAACAGGTTCTTGGAAGGTTCGCCAGTGGAACCAATTTTGAACCAGCACCAGCACGGGTTCTGAACCAGCACCCGCTTCTTTCTGGTGGAAAAGGGGTATATGTGGCCCAAAGACGTGTCCATGCATGTGAAGGAGGTCATTATTAGGCTGAAATATAAAACAGTTCAGGATATGACCATGAATACTTTCTTTTTTTTCTTGGTATCACAAATCCATATCAAGGTGAAAGTTTGAAACGTTTATGTTTTATGGTTATGTTTTAGCTCCCAAACTTTGGAATAGTCTTCCTGATAGTGTTCGGGGCTCAGACACACTTTCCCAGTTTAAATGTAGATTAAAAACTCATCTCTTTAGTCAGGCGAACACATAATACATCCTATAGTATCATGCACCAGTACATCAGACCTGCACATTTTTATGAACAGCAGATATGTTAATCCCTTTCCACTGCTTCTCTCTTTGTACCCATCCCGAGGCATCCAGACACTGTACCAGCTCCCAGCGTCCTCTGTGGGACGAAGCCTTTGGACGTCCACTGAGCCGAGGTCGACTCTAAGAATCCTGAGACATCTCCAGTTAGACTCTGTGATACTAAGGAGATCGGAAGTCCTTGAACCTTACACCAATACAACATTTAACTGACTGTATATTACAATCACACCCCCAGTGTCACCCATATGAGGATGGGTTTCCCCTTGAGTCCGGTTCCTCTCAAGGTTTCTTCCTTTACCAATTTAAGGGAGTTTTTCCTTGCCACAGCTGCCTGAGTCACCTCAGACTTGCTCATAGGGGAATAAATACATACACATTGTGAACTAAATATATCTAATATTAATCTAGAATTTTTATTCTGTAAATTCTTATTTCTTTTATTATTTATTATTTCCTTTATCATTAATTATGTTTACCTTCTGCTCTATGTTTATGTTCTGTAAAGCTGCTTTGAGACAATGTCTATTGTAATGTCTATCGCTATACAAATAAACTTGAATTGAATTGAAATATGTGATGCAGTACAGACTGTATCAGTGTAATTAATCTCCAATGTATCCTGGATTTACTGATCTCACATCCTTGTCAATAAGTCAGTGATTAGTAACTGTTCCGAATTGTGTTCTTTCTCCCTACAGTGCACCAGTAAAACCATCTGTGTGTTCCTCATGGCCACCTACACTGACGGCAAGCCGACCGAGAGTGCCCAATGGTTCTATAAATGGCTGGAGGAGGCATCCACTGACTTCCGCTATGGCAAAACCTACCTGAAAGGAATGAGATACGCCGTCTTCGGCCTGGGGAACTCCGTGTACGTCGGTCATTACAACACGGTGAGAAGCTCTTAAAGCCCTTTAGCTCTAACTCTATGCCAGTGATATGTTGGATGTTTTCAGCCACATGTGTGTAGCGAGCAGAAGTCAACTAATCACTAGGAAAATAGCAGATTTAGTGGCCAGAACTAATAGATTATTAACTCCCATTAGTAGGCTTTTGAGAGCATTTTCTAGAGTCTCTTTTCTCTTTGTTTTATCCATCGACCATGTGTTTAAACGCAAGTCGTTTCAGTTTCTTCATGTTTCAAGCAGGATCTACAAAACTATTAGTTCACACTACTAGTTTACTCGTCGCATTACACAAATCATCCAAGGATTCATCACGATCATCAATATCAGTATGTACACCATACGGCGGAACGTATGTGAACGCCTGACCACGACGCCCATGTGCTCCTCCTACCCCTCCTGATTTCTGTTGCGACAAAATTGGAGGCATGTATTTGTCTTTAATCTGCCTTTACTGGAACTGAGGCTCGAACCTGTTCTAGCATGACGATGTCCCTGTGGACGGAGAGAGTTCCATGACATGGCTCGAGAAGGTTGGAGTGGAAGAACTCGAGTTTCCTGCACTGCACAAAGCCCTGACACTGAATCAACCCACTGAACACCTTTGGGATTATTTGGAACACTCTTTCCAATCCGTACTTATTAACCCAGCACCGGGGTCTGATCTCACTAACTCTCTTGTGGCTGAATGAACACACAACCACACAATCATGCTTCAACATCTAGTGGACAACCTTCCCAGAAGACTTGTGCTTATTATAACACTTTTTTATTTTCAGGAGCAGGAAAGAAATGACCACATCTCCCTCTCTCCTTCTCTACGTTCAACTTATTTGTTTATATTAATGTATGTAACTAGATACTGTGGCGACTCACTGCCACAAGAGGCTGAACGAAGGATTGCACGGGGGGGAAGGTGGCATCATTCAGTCATTCATTCATTCATTTTCTACCGCTTATCCGAACTTCTCGGGTCACGGGGAGCCTGTGCCAATCCCAGGCTTCATTGGGCATCAAGGCAGGATACACCCTGGACGGAGTGCCAACCCATCACAGGGCACACACACACTCTCATTCACTCACACACTCACACACTACGGACAATTTTCCAGAGATGCCAATCAACCTACCATGCATGTCTTTGGACCAGGGGAGGAAACCGGAGTACCCCGGAGGAAACCCCGAGGCACGGGGAGAACATGCAAACTCCACACACACAAGGTGGAGGCGGGAATCAAACCCCCAACCCTGGAGGTGTGAGGCAAACATGCTAACCACTAAGCCACCATGCCCCCCCCAGGGTGGCATCAACAAACTGAGGAGGCCAAACAAGCATATATTTAACGCCAATAATAAAGGAAGAACCTAAAGAGTACACTTAAACATCATGGGTAGCAACACTCAACAGCCTGAGCACTGGAGTGGTGTCTGAGTCCTTCCAGCAGGGGTCGGTCCGGATCTCCAGAAGAGCTTTGTAGGGAGTAGCGAAACCCAGGAGGCTTGCAGGTTTCTCTGGGCGAATGTGTGTGAGAGAGCAGAGAACATTAAGTCATTAACTTTGGCCACCTAAGGCTCTTCACTTCTCTGAAGGTGCAGCTCCTTACGCAGCTTGTTTGACTTCTTGCCGAGGGTGAAGAGTTAGGAGCTACGCTCCAGTTGGCCAAATGAGTTTTTGGTTAGAAAATGTCAGCGGTGCATGCTTTGCCAACACAATACCTACCTCATCATTCATTAGGATTAAATCAATACTGTTATTAATGTAGATTACTGAGCAGCCAAACACATTTATATGTATGGCATTTGGAATTTCTTCTCAAGAACAACTCGTACTTAAATGTCTTTATTAATGTGTACATCCTGATACTGGTTAACAAGCTCATGGAATATTATCGGTCTAAAAACTTGTTTGGGAGGATATATAGTGAGAGTCACTCACAGAGAACACGCAGTTTTTGTGCTGAGGCCATCCTTAAAAATATTCTTGTTTCGTTACCCGACCGACCCTGTCAATTTAGGGCAGACTCAAATTATTATTATTTTTTTTTTTTGCTTTAAGTCCGACCGACTTGCCGGTTGTAAATTTGCGTTAAGACCGACCAATTTTTTTGTTTTTTTAACTCTTCAAACAACTAATACAAAAGCAATAAAATAATATTAATTATATTTCAGTAAGTATTGTAAATAGATAAATTGCCTTGGCCTACATACAAACGAAGGCTACGTTCTTTCTTTTAAGTAAAAACCCGTGAAGTCATCTATGTTGGCGTCTAACTATTGGTTAACGGATGTCACACTATGGCCTGTGCTTTCGCTTCGTCTCAAACTCTCATTCACTGACAGAAGTTCTGGACAAACTGTCCAGCATCAAAATAAGGTTTACAATGATGCGCCTGAAGGCATGGGTTAAAGACCCAGTCAGTGACGTCACAATATGCTAATTTGTTTAAAGTCATAGCTACGTAATCAGCATCACCAAAATTGTACCTTTTTTTTTTTTTTTTTTACATTGAAACTTGAAAAAAAATATAGAATATAGACCTACCTACTGACCCCCCCCCCCTTTTTTTTTATGTTACTGTTACTGCAAACCAGAATATTTTTTACGGTTGGCTGATTTATTAAAATTCAGAGAGCCAAATGTTTTCCACCTCATTTACAGTTCTAGATTTTGAATAATCAAGAAACCGAGAGTGTGAAAGAACTAAAAAGATCAACTTCAACAAACACTTAATCCATTTCCAGGTTGGCAAAAATGTGGACAAGTGGCTGTGGATGCTGAGCGCAGCCCGCGTCATGAGCCGCCGTGAAGGCGACTGTGACGTGGTGAAAAGCAGAAATGGCAGCATCCAGGCTGACTTCCAGGCGTGGAAAGTTGATTTCCTGTGGCGCCTTCAGGCCCTGGCGAAAGGCGAGAAGAAGACGTGCAGCTGCGAGTGCGAAAAAGGCTCTTGCAAGAATAAAAAGAAGCACCATGAGGAAGCGGAGGGCGAGAAGCACAGCTCTGAGGCAAGACCATCTATATCTGGCATCTTTTATAACTTGTGTTGTCATGGTAACCAAACCTGTGCCCTGTTATTCATGGCACCTGAATGTAAATGGATTCTGGGCAGCGGGTGAACACATTTCTGTACACCAGGGCCACTTAGGCATCTGTGTATCTGGTATAGCGTGGATTTGTTTTATTTCTAGGCAATATGTTTCCCTAAATATAAAAAAATAACAATAATATTATAAAAAAATAGCATTTTTATTTCTCACAGTGGTTTTGTTTGCGTTGATGGCTGCAAACTTTGTTGGGGAAACGTTTTATATTAAAAACTATATACACAGTGCTGTTGGATTCTCAAATCTGATTGGTCAGATGTTTTTGATTAATTTCCTATACAGTGATACCTCGAGATACATGTGCCGTAATTTTCGGGAGCCCGTTTTGAGCATTGGATCCGTTAAAAAATTTGAACTTGTGTGACTACACCGAATCCGATATGTTCCATTTAAGTATACAGTAGCATTAAGAGCGTACAGTAGCGAGTAAGTGAACGAAAGTGAAAGTGTAATTCCTCCTAACTCCTCCGCCTGTTTCCTCCTCCCTCAACCTCTGTGCGCATCTTCCGTAAAGTAACACCAGTTTATTTATTTAACCTTCTCTTTTATTACTGTATGTTTTTATACAATATTTGTCATTTATAAATACAGGTACTGAACATTTTTCATATTCAAAACACAAACAAAACAACTGGAGTGGAATTTTGTGAGCCGGAACGGATTGCTTCAGATACGAGCAATTTGAGATGCGAGCAAAAGGTCACGGAACGAATTAACTCGTATCTCGAGGTATTACTGTATCTGCAGCTATATCTAGCAGTAGTGTCAGTTGGCATGCACAGGGACATCACATAGACTCCTGGACCCGGATTCATAAATATTCTAAGAATGACCTCAGAAAGCTCCAAATTGAGCGTATACATTTCTAACTAGGAATCTTATCTTCAGAGGGATTCAGGACCAATCTGAGTAACTCTGGGAAAGGAAAATATACCAACTATTATCTTAGAGAGGAGGCGGGGCTTAACCCCGTTACTAGGTATGACACGTTATTATGAAAACTGTGATTGGTTGCCAAGAAAAAAATAAGGAGCACTTTTGAAATCTGGTGTATTATAAACCTTCACTTTGTCTCTATGTTAAGATATTTAAGGCTTTATCGTGTAGGGATTACGTTCGTGACCGAACAGGTTAGAGATGCTCTAACATTTGTACGTTACTAATGTAATAAATGTAATGTAAATGTACATAGTGCAAAATTATATCTTTCTGCCACCACAATGGTATACAGTATTTTATATATATATATATACAGCACTGTGCAAAAGTTTTAGGCAGGTGTGAAAAAAATGCTGTAAACAAAGAATGCTTACAGAAATGTAATTAATGAGCGTTTATTTCTGTCAATTTACAAAATCTAAATCTAAATCCAATCAATATTTGGTGTTACTACATTTTGCCTTCAAACCAGCATGAAGCGATGGCACGGCCCCCACAGAGCCCTGATCTCAACATCATCGAGTGTGTCTGGGATATGAAGAGACAGAAGGATGTGAGAAAGCCGACATCCACAGAAGATCTGTGGTTAGTTCTCCAAGATGTTAGGAACAACCTCCCAGCCGGGTGCCTTCAAAAACTGTGTGCTAGTGTGCCTAGAAGAATTGCTGCTGTTTTGAAGGCAAAGGCTGGTCACAGCAAATATTGATTAGATTTAGATTTGTCTTTTGTTCATTCACTGCATTTTGTTCATGTATGATAAGAAATGTTTAACACTTGCATTTTTGAAAGCATTCTTTGTTTACAGCATTTTTTCACACCTGCCTAAAACTTTTGCACAGTAATATATATATATATATATGTATATATGTATATGCCATTTCTGCACTGTGTTTGAAATGTTATCTGTAATATGATTGATCACAAGAGTAATCCCTACACGATCTAATCTGTATCATCTTATTAACTCACTATCGTTATTAGTATCATAACTCACTCGCTGTATTAGAGGAAATAAAATCCTTCATGATATACTGGGTGTGTACTGAACACGGTGGCGTGTTTGACGTCGTAGGAGCTGTTTGAGTCCAGCAGCGATCCAGAGTCTGAAGGCGAGGAGCAGAAAGCTCACGGCTCCGTCATCGACATGGAGGATCTCGGAAACGTCATGAACAACATGAAGAAAGCCAAGGTATGTGTAGTTCATCAGTCACCATCGGCAAGGAGAAAGAGGTTGATCAGAAGAGGGTGGACATGATGACATGTTTCTTTAACTTTCTGGTTGTAAGAGATATCTTATTGTGATAAGGGTTCAATTCAAGACCTTGGTTACTGCTTCTGAGCTGATGATACGGTTATGGCAGGGTATAGAGGTCTTCACGGGTCCACTTGGATCTTAAAATCCGAGGTTAGACCCGAGACCCAAACGGGTTCGGGTCTAAAAGTTTCACATGTGCCTCGGACACGGGTCGGGTCTAATAATAGTGGCATCGAGTCTCGGGTAATTTAAAATGAATGTGTTTTTAAAATTCGAACGGACCCGAGAAGACCCGAACTACTGTATCTTGTGTGTGTGTGCATCGACTCGAGTCCTTTTCCAACCTCTCCTCTGTTTGTCAAGACCGCTTGCGACATGCGGCTGGCGACGTGTGGATGGCGGTAAGCTAATTTTCATCGAAACAAACCTGTCAATCAATTTTGAATCCACGCTGTAGCGGTTATTTAGTGTAGAGTTACTCAACATTCGGGTCCAGTCGGGTTAAAAAAATATTGTCGTCGGACTCGGGTCTAATTTTTTTGGGTTTGTCTCGGGTCGGGTCTTTCTTAAAAAAAAAAATATGCACATCGGGTTCGGGTAAAAAGTGATTCGGGTCACTTCGGGTCGGGTACATTTCTTTAGACCCGAGAAGACCTCTAGCAGGGTATCTCCAAGACACTGACCGAGTCTCACAGTGATGTAGGGAGGTCCAAATCACTGAAGGACTATTAATAGGACACAAATATTAGAATCTCATCTCTTGAATCCTGATTCTGTCCAGGCATCTTCACAGCCACATCCTGTACTAAGTGTAAAAGAGGATAGATCTACTTACATACACTTATATACGAGGCATTACAGTAGTGTAACGGAGATGAAAATAAAGCATGTGTGAGATGATCTTCAGAAAAATTCCCAAGCGTTGCACATTAATTGATTTCTCAGAATTTTCTAATTTTGATGACAACCGAGGGACTCCTACACAGCAACGACTAGTACAAATGCCAAAACATTTCCCGGGGCTCAAAAAGGAAACGCAATGCATTTAAGGAGCAGGGGATGTAAACCTTTGAGCAAGTTATTGGTTCGAATCTCAGGTCCACCAATATCAGGTCCACCACGGCCCCTGAGCGAGGCCTTTAACCCTCAATGGACATTAAAATGAAATTAAAAAAAAAAAAGTAAGTCACTCTGGATAAGAGTGTCTGCTAAATGCTGTAAATGTGTACGAGCCTCTCACTTGTCCTCAGCACAAAAAGACAGATCTCGGGATCATATTAGCTGCTGCTTCTCCTGGAGAGGCTCCAAAATGCAGACGATGTTGGAAAAGTAAATAACGTGCAGAACATAGAGGATGTTTTAGAAGATCAGCGAGTCGACGATCCTCCAGCACATGGTGTTCAGAATCACGCTGGTGAAAACTTTTGTGTACATTCAGCTACTTTTGTGTCTTCTGGACTCATCTGTTATGTGAAATAGTTTAATCAGGGCAGAGCTAAAGAAACAAAAAACACGGCAATTTTTTTTATTCTGAACATTTTAGAGATTCTGCTTGATGTCACTAATCTCATCCACACCAGCTTATATTTTATCTCGTTTTTATATTTTGGCTCATTAACAGCTCGTTGGACCTGGGATTCGAACTCACAACCTTCCGAGTAATAGTCCATCACCTTAACCACTAAGCTACCTTATCCCACAAGCAGCTTATGACCTCAACTATAAATGTTGATGATTATTATTATTCACTCACACTCGGAGCAGAGACGGACGTCTTGATAACAACCTTAGGATCCGCTCATAAGCTACTGCTGTCTACATACTGGCTCACCGAGGTGATGAAAAAGCAAAAACTTGTATTTTTGTATTTACAGTCCTTTCACAGCAGGTGGCACAAGTGAACGCAGATTCATGTGCATGCTTGACATTTGACTAAAGTCTACACAGAATCAGTAAAGACTCGAGTCTGTGCCGTGGAGTGTTCAACAACTGACGTGCCCTTTTCCTTTACCTAATGTGTGATCACTACAGAGCTCGTTAGAAAGAATTTTATTCCTCTAGTCATTTTAAAATGATCCTTTTGGGCAACTGGCGTGTCCAAGCTTTTAAAAAAACGGCACTGTATGGAACTTACAGTGATAGATAGATGGAGAGAATCTGCGGCTCCATTGAATGAGACGGAGCGGCAGATGGTTTGCTACAGTAGACAGCAGCTCCGGCAGGCGCCGCGAGCGTTTACGTAACTGTGAACTGTGATCACTGACGCCCACTCAGCAGGTCTGTACGGAGGAGTGATTCATGAGATGGATCCCCCTCGCAACAAACACACACACACACACACACACACACACACACACACACACACACACACACACACACACACACAAAAGTGACGGAATAGCACATAACCCCCTTCAGTTGTGCATTCTATTCAGAATAATTACACAGAATCGAAAGTGGGAATCTTGTGCGATCAGCTGCTGAGTGTTAAGTCGTGTTGATCCTAAGTTTAAATGTACGTGTGTTTAGGTTTCTGTTACTGGAAATACCATGCGGCTCTTTTTTAAACGTTTATTTATTTATTTATTTATTTATTTATTTATTTATTTATTTATTTATTTTTATAGAGAATAAAAAAAAATATTGCTACAAGACAGTGGAGGGATTTTGAGATCGTATAAATGATCATCACAGAAATGAGCCGAAAAAAATCAAGCAAACTCTGCGATATTTGGAAAACAGCCATTTATTTATTTATTTATTTATTTATTTATTTATTTTTAAATTTCCACAGATGTTCAACAGATTTGGGCCAAAACACATCACATCCTACGTTCCGCCAGAGCCCTTTTCGGTTCATGTGCGTCGGACACGTGTACAGCTTTTATAGAAAGTCAGTAAATACGGACATTCCAATTTTGACAATTTAAGTAATTTTCAAAAAGGGAAAAAAACCCCCAGAAAATTAACACACACAAAAAAACAACAAAACACATTTACGGCATTTAGCAGACGCCCTTATCTAAAGCAACCTGCAAAAGTTCTTCGTCTCTAACAATGAATACATTAACGCAGGTTCATTCGGTTACAGACTTAGAAACCCATCAACCTAAAATCCTGTTCCTTTTTTTTATATACACACAAAACAAACAGGGAAAATAAGTGCTAGTTTAAGCGCTTCAGGAAAATGAGGTCCTCACTCGTCGTTTGAAGAAATGTACATTTACAGTTCCGGCGTTTAGCAGACACCTTCATCCAGAACGAATTGAGGGTCAAGGGCCTTGCACGGGGGGCCGAGCAGTGGCAGCTTGGTGAACCTGGGATTCGAACTCATGCCCTTCTGATTTGTATTCCAACACCTTAACTACTAGGCTACGTCGTCCCTGAAGACAGTCGGTCACTCAGCTGTTCAAACATCTAGTGGAAGGTTATTTTACTACCTCTGTGCCAGAACAAAGCAGAGTCATGATGTATACCTAGCTGTTTCCCTGACCCATGGTGGGACCAGTCGAGAGCACACAAAACACTCAAAAAGCTGCAACAAAATGAAGCATTTATTAATAATAATAAAGAGGAGGTGGATCTGTCGTTTTAATGAAATTCATTCATTTATTTATTTATTTTTTAACATGCTGACACACAGACCTCTAACTGAGTGTGTCGCTTTTGATGGAACTAAATTTGGCAAAGCTCTGCATAAAGCTTTCCACTGAAGTAGTAAGATGACAGCTAGGACTAATCCTTCATCTCTTCAGTGGTCCGTGTGTTTGGTCTGCTGCTAAAATACACCGCTTTACACCATTACGCTGTCCCTCGCATGTCTTCTGTACATCACGTGTGCTCTTGGAGAGGTATGGACATGTCTGGCCCTACAGAGCAGCTCATTTCTCTTATTAAATAAGATTGAATAATATAATAAGAATAACATTGGTGGAGCTGCTGTCATTATGATTCACTTCAGCTGTCTCCTAATGGATGAAGCACCATCTTGATTGTATTTATGAGACTTCACTTTTCAGTATGATCCATTTATTCACGAAAGAAGTTTGGTTCCACTTAGAAATGAAAAGTGTGACACGATTGCATCTTCTGATCATACAGTTATAGAAGGGACCGTTTTTTATAATCGCACTCTTTGGTGTAAGTCAGATGATCCACAGGAACAGGGAGCACCACAGACTAATGAGACACACAGCGGTAGGGCATCAGGGTGGATAGGCAGATCCGGAGAGCAGAAGCGACCAGGAACACGGGGTACTCGAGTGTGGCATGTGTAGCAGTAGAGAGGGAAAATCTAAGATGTCATTATTAGACAACGTGAACTTTAAAAGAAAAGTGTCCCCAGCACAACCCAGCAGGATTGACTCCTGGTGTCCTCAGTATAGCAACTGCAGACTTGCAGCCATAACGTTTCTGCATGTCTGAATGTCGCTTCGGGCGACTATTTTAGTTCTTGTACCACGTGACCTCATGCATGCACCCCCATTTATATAGTGTAGGAACATATTGAGGAGTAGAATATACAGTGGATTTGAATTCGGAGTATTTAGACCCCTTTCGCTTTTTATTTTGTTTTATGTTGCTGAATTAGGGCAGTGGTCCCCAACCTTTTTTTCGCCGCGGACCGGTCAATGTTTGATAATTTTACCGCGGACCGCTGGGGGTGGGGGGTGGTGTCTGGCTATACAATTAAATTAAAATGAATCATTTTAATGTAATTGTATTTAAACCTGCCTTTTTAACTCACTACAACGCTAAATCAATGAGAACCCCGAGCTTGTTTCTTTGCAGCAAGACAGTTCCATCTGGGGTAATAGGAGACAATGACACCCGAAGTGTGTTGCTTATGTCCAGTTTATTCTGTTGTTTTGTTTTGGTTGCCGTCACTGCAGAAAACCCCGCTTCACACAGATAGCATGTCAGAAATGGCAATAGGGATTTAAGTGCTGTGGTGACAATCTCAGGGTATTCCGTTAAATTTGAGCAAACACAATATACACGTACACCAGTAAATAAAATGGAAATAGTTTAATGTTCCTTGGGCGGCCCGGTACCATTTTATCCACGGACCATTACCGGTCTGCAGCCCGGGGGTTGGGGACCACTGGATTAGGGGGATTTTCTACCATTCTTTTTTGCAGATCCTCTCAAGCTCAGTCACGTTGTATGGTGGCTGTTGGTGCACAGCCATTTTCAGGTCTCTCCAGACATGTTTAATAGGCTTCAAATAAGGACATAAGGACATTGTCCCTAAACCACTCCTGTGATGTATTGGCTGTGTAGTTAAAGTCGTTGTCATGTTGGAAGGTGATCCTGAGGTGCTGAGTGGTCCTGAGTGTCTTGTCCAGACCAGAGAATCTTGTTTCTCACAGTTCGAGAGCCCTTCATATGCAGGTGTTCATGTGTTTTGTACTCAGGAGGGGCTTCGTTTAGCCACACTGCCAAATCCCAGATCAGTGTAGGGCTGCAGTGATGATTGGAACCTTGTCTCATCTCCACACAGGATCTCTTGAACTCAGAGTGACCAGCAGATTCTCGGTCACCTTTCTTACTAAGGCCCTTCTCTCCCAATTGCTCAGTTTGACAGATGACAAAGGATTTAAGCAGCCATTAATACTTCTGCTTTTCTTTTATCTTTGGGAGGACATGATGCACTGGAATACGAATGTGTAGTAAATCAGTCATTCAAAGTGCAGATGAATCAGCCATTCTCACACTGCCAGTATATCCCACTGTCTTTTACAGTAACACAAGGCTAGATTAAATGACATATTGTTAGAAATTGACATTATTGTATAAAATTCTCAGCCTGTTCTTAGTTCATCAAGATTCATGATTTAGGTTGTAAAAATAATTTCTGGACAGTGTCTCACTTTGCTGATATTCCAATTCCCAACCTCCAGCCAACTATCTCCCATCACATGCTAGCTACCTACCAGTATGTAGTGGACCAACCTTTAAGTTTGGTAATCGATATCCAGTTTGTCCTGAACAGATTTTTCTGACCATAACTGTAAAAATAGAGCCATAGTGTCTTGTTTTTTTTTCCCTCTCATGATGCTGTGATTTATTTTCTGACTAGATTCTGACTCCGTTGCTTAGCATTTAGCTGTAAGATTCTGACACCACATGGTTACACAGTGTACATGATTGGCACCGTAGTGCGGAATGACCACTGTGAAAAGCGCCGCTATTCCCACTTCTAAATTACTAAAGCGTGAAACCTTCCTCTATCCGGAACATTTAAAAAGCAGGGTTTAGTATGATTATACAGTAAGTGTGGGTTAAGTGCAGTGTGCAAAGCTCTAAAGCCTACAGTATATAACAGTGGTCCCCAAACTTTTTTTCGCCACGGACCGGTCAATGTTTGATAATTTTACCCGCTGGGGGTGAGGTGGCGCAATACAATTAAATTAAAATTAGTAATCTTAATTTAATTGTATTTAAACCTGCCTTTTTAACTCACTACAAAACCAATGAGAACCCCAAGCTTGTTTCTTTGCAGGGAGACGGTTCCATCTGGGGTAATAGGAGACAATGACACCCGAAGTGTGTTGCTTATGTCCAGTTTATTCCGTTGTTTTGTTTTGGTTGCCATCACTGCAGAAAACCCCACTTCACACAGATAGCATGTCAGAAATGGCAATAGGGATTTAAGTGCTGTGGTGGCAATCTCAGGGTATTCCGTTAAATTTGAGCAAACACAATATACACGTACACCGCGATACACACCTTCTCTCCACCTAAGCTACAACACCACTGCCGCTTGTAGCCTCTCAGCTCCAGACGTCACCTAAACCCGGCCTGATATCATGATATTTTGCGCATGCGCGGTATTGGTGTGGCTTTAAGTGACATCTCTCAGCTCCCGGTTAACCTCTCGTCCATGGAAAGTCGCACAAACCTGAGAGAAATTCACCACAGTAAATAAAGTGGAAATAATTTAATGTTCCTTCCGTGGCCCGAGGTTGGGGACCACTGGTATATAAGACCTTGGAAGGTTACAACCAAAGCCACAACACATGAGGACAGATTGAATCCAATGAAGCCGGTTTCCTCTGGTATTGAGCTCTGATATTGATGGTTGCTTGACGAATGCAAGTTGACATGCTGATGTGAAAGCTTTGTGTCTGATTTAATTAGGTGATTCATCTTAAATGCTGTGGTGGTTAAATGATGGAATCTTGGTCATTTAATGTTTAGGGAGCAAATCCGTTAACTGTGAGGCCACATGAGCTCTCTACACAGCTGTGACTTGACACGGAAGAACATCAGTGTCATCGGTTTGAGCGGAAACGGCGTGAACGTGGCAGGCCTTAAGGCCACCATGATACGGATCACAGCTCACATCAACACCTGCATAACTGCTGGCCTTTACAAGGATAGCTTAAGCTCGTGTTCTGGCAGCTTGTCGGAGATCTGAAGATAGCTGCATATTGCAGCACTGGAACTGGATCCAAGTTGTACAGCAGGTGTGAGGGACAGGACATTCACCTCAATGGAGATGGTGTGCTTTGTAGAAAAGAAGAAAGAGACAGAGAAAGAAACAGCCAAACACTACAGGTTTAACAACTGAAGCGTTTATTAGCTAGAAGAAAAAGCTTAAGTGGCTGGGATAATATTCGTAGTTGATGTAATATAAACATTCATTCATTCATTTTCTACCGCTTATCCGAACTTCTCGGGTCACGGGGAGCCTGTGCCTATCTCAGGCATCATCGGGCATCGAGGCAGGATACACCCTGGACGGAGTGCCAAGCCATCGCAGGGCACACACACACTCATTCACTCACACACACACTACGGACAATTTTCCAGAGATGCCAATCAACCTACCATGCATGTCTTTGGACCGGGGGAGGAAACCGGAGTACCCGGTGGAAACCCCCGAGTCACAGGGAGAACATGCAAACTCCACACATACAAGGCGGAGGCGGGAATCGAACCCCCAACCCTGGAGGTGTGAGGCAAACGTGCTAACCACCGTGCCCCCCTGTAATATAAACAAAATAGAGTTAAACTAATTAATGTAGATGAAATGACAAAAAAATGTGTGTTCATAGATTGTGTTTGAGATCGTAACAAAGTTACAACAAAAACCTTTTGTTTTTCAGGTTTATTCTTTCTCCAGTTGTTGTGTGAGAGAAAGAAAACAATATTGATGACTAGTTCACTGTGTCTGTTAGTTAAAGACACGGATAAAATTGACTGGACACACTGTTTTGTTCCGGGCGTCTGGTTGAATGTTGTAGAGCCGACTTGTCCTGTTCGGTGGATCCGCACGTCTGCTGTCTTTGTAGGCAGCTGAATTATGCAGCCAGGGCACATAGACATGGTGCAGACTGTCCGGCTCACTTGAAGTTACGTATGATCAAACAGACAAGAGCTGCAGTCTGAGCTGGTTTTCACACCGAGCTTGTTCCTTGTTCGCATCACTCTACAGCGTTGGTCTGATTTCAGACTGAATTGATTCTGTTGAACCTCGGTGCATTTGTGTTCATATAACGTTCATCGTATGGTGAACACACATATACCGAGTCACCAACGTTCCTCTGACACTCGCTACACGTATTTTATATACAGTATATCATGTATACCACAGATCACGTATAGACTACCGATTGGAAGGTTGTGAGCAGTGTTAAGCAGTAACTGCGTTATTAGTAATGCGTTACTGCAACGCAGTTACTTTTGACAGTAACTAATACTGTAACGCATTACATTTTAAATAAAGTAACTCCTTTACCATATGGTGCATTTGTTTGTTACTTTTTTAAATGACTTCATTTAGGCTGAAGTGTAGCCTACAGACTAACCTGTTTACAGCAGTGACGCATTGCAGGATCGGTGGATGCCAACCTGTAAACACGAAGACGCCGCACTGTCGGCGTGTTTCCGTTTATTCAAGTATATGCGGCAGTAATGGCGAGTCAAGGCGAGAGCAAGACGAGTTTCTCAAAGTGGAAATATGCTCATTATTTCACTTTAGTTGAGCATAAAGACAAAAACCTTTTAGCCAAATGTAAGCTGTGTCTTTCTGGTTCGAAGGTCCTGTCTACTCCAATCTGGAGGTAGAACAACAGCGACTAGATTTTAACTGGACTGTTAGCCAGGGACAGATCAACAAACAGTTTTGTGTTTGTATAGACCAGGGGTTGGCAACCTTAAACACTCAGAGCCATTTGGACCCGTTTCCCACAGAAAAAAAAAACACCGGGAGCCAAAAACCTCATTTGACACCTAAAATGAAGAGAACACTGCATATATCCTTTTTTACCTTTATGGAAAGTATAGAAAAAACTGTAGTGTGTTCATTTATGAAATAAATGACCTGCTACTTAGTAAACAAAATTTTATTTCTGCAGGCAAACAAAAATATTTTGAACAGTTTGAACTAACCTTAACAAAAAAGACGCTGGGTTGAAGGTTACTTTAAATACAATGTTCAATGTCTAATTGAGTCCTCTTCGTATTCATGACATCAACATTTTAACTCGCCGGCTGCAGCGAACCAAAACTGCGTCTGCTTCTGTGTGTCGGGTTTCGCAAGTGGGCAGTTATGGCGCATATTTTGAGCGACAAACAAATTAAACACGGTTTATTTTCATGTTACAAAAGCATCATAATCTTAGAATTTCATTAAAAAAACTAACTAAAATAAAATAAATTTAAGTAAAATATTTACTTTCCAAATCTACTGTACAGGGAGCCGCAGCAGAGGGATGAAAGAGCCACTTGTGGCTCCGGAGCCGCGGGTTGCCGATTCCTGGTCTAGACCATAACGCCTAAAACAAAAAGGGCATTAATGGGAACATTAAAGAACGTTCTTTAAAAAAGTAACTAAAAAGTAACTAGTTACTATTATTTAGTAACTAGCACAACACTAGTTGTGAGTTCAAATGCCCGGCCCACCTGGCTGCCACTTCCTGTCACCAAGCTGTGATGGCTGGGCTTATAGGCAAGGCAAGGCCCTAGAGTCGCTTTAGATAAGGGCATCTGCCAAAAACCTTAAACGTAAATAAAACCCACATATAGGTTACTATACTTCTTCATCAAGTGCAGGCCCGAGCAACCGAACTCGCACCACCTCCTACAGGTAGTCTCAGGTTCAGCACTGTGACAGACATGCAGCTACTGAGCCGCTCGATGCTGGTGCCGAGTCTCAGATTAATATCACTGCAATGTCATCACTATACCACCATCATCTTTCTTTCTCTCTCTTTGTTAGATCAGCTTCAGTAGCATCTAATAAAGTGCTAATCAGTCTACTGTAAACGACTTTTTTTTAATGCATGCGATCATTTAAAAGCATGTTGAGCAGTAGCGCTACGGTTTGCACTCTTTATTAGCCATTCTAAAATATTCAAGCCTTGATCTCTGGATAATAGTCTTTCTGTCTTTATTCATTATAGAATATTGCACTTTGATGTGATATTTTGGCCTGAGATAATTAAGCATACATTAGGAAGAAAAAACGGTAATGAACTGAATGGTAATTAAGTAATTGTGGAAACCCACCAGGCTGCTGCCGGTGCTTATTACATTCAAACCTACTTTGTTTTACTTGTCAAAATTTGTCTGCATATTAAACGTATATTAAGGTACTTTACTAGCACATACACCTTTAGTACTAATAAATATATTGCTGCTAGATTCATTAATCTCATTTCATCGTAATGTAGAATTATGTATTATGTAAATAGAGCTTTTAACAATTAATACAGTGGGGCTCGAAAGTTTGGGCACCCCAGGTAAAAATCTGTATTAATGTGCATAAAGAAGCCAAGAAAAGGTGGAACAATTTCCAAAAGGCATCAAATTACAGATTAAACATTCTTATAATATGTCCAAAAAAGTTAGATTTTATTTCCATCATTTACACTTGGCACCCTGCAGAGTTTATACCTTGTACTGCCCTCTTTGGCAAGTATCACAGCTTGTAAATGCTTTTTGTAGCCAAGAGTCTTTCCATTCTTGTTTGAGGTATCTTCTTCCTTACAAAAGTCTTCAAGTTCTTTGAGATTTCTGGGCTGTCTGTCACACCCTGATCTTTTAAGGTCTATCCATAGATTTACAATTATGTTGAGGTCAGGAGATTGTGAAGGCCATGGCTAAACCTTCAGTTTTCGCCTCTTGACATAATCCACTGTGGATTTTGGGGTGTGTTTAGGATCATTATCCATTTGTAGAAGTCATATTATTATTTAACTTCAGCTTCTTCACAGATGGCATCAAGTTAGCATCCAAAATTTGCTGAAATTTTTTTTTTTTTGCAGACGCAATTATTTTGCTTTCTGCAAAAATTATTTTGAAAGTTGCTTTCTGCAAAAATTATTTTGAAAGTGTAAATGATGGAAAAATATCTACAGTAACTTTTTTTGACATAAGAATGTTTAATCTGTAATTTGATGCCTTTTGGAGATTTTTCCGTCTTTTCTTGGCTTCTTTATGCACATTAATACAAATTTTTACCTGGGGTGCCCAAACTTTCGAGCCCCACTGTAGCACTGAGCAGCTTTTTTTTTTTTTTTTTTGCTTTTTTTTTAATAGAAAACTTTATTTTTTCAAAAAATTATCAGAAAATCTCTTTTATCAGTAACAGAGTGTGTGTGTGTGTGTGTGTGTGTGTGTTTGATGTGTGTTTGATGTGTGCTCTAGAAACAAACCGAGGAGGATGCAGCTGAACATGGTAGACTGTCCAAGCTGAATGGATTGAAGAAGACTGAAGGGTCTGAGGAAGAGAGGAGGGAGATGATCACTCCAGCACTGAGAGAAGCACTCACTAAACAAGGTACAGCTACATGTCTCCACTGAAGAACATTCCAGAAGTGCATGAGGGAGGGCTACAGACTCTGAGACAGTTTAGTTTGAATCAGATAATTGTTCACTTTATAAAGCAGTAATGTGAAAGGTGTCATGTGGACCTGAAAGCGCACAATGTGAACACAACTCGTACTGGGTTCTGCACTTTTACTTCGGGAAGTAAACAAACTTGCACCAACCGATGACGAGATCGTTAGTTTCCACAACACGTGATCATCAAAATAATAAATAAATAATAATAAGGGGAGTCATATTTTTTCGATGTGAGGACAATGATGATGATGTAAGATGTAAGATGAATGCAGGAGTTCACTAAGGTCCAGCAAATGCTACTAATAATGCACTTTTTCCACCGAGGCAGTTTGAGTGCAGGTTCGGAGCCTAATTTAAAGTCAGTTCTTTCTTTTTTGACACCCAAAGCACCGGCTCTGAACCAGGAAAAGTGGTTCTTAAGTAGCACCAAAACATTGCTGGTCTAGACTTACCAACATGACAAAAGAGAACGTCGTTAGCGCTATATTTAAATCAGGATTCATGCGTTTGGATGCCAATGTAGGTTCACAAAGCCATGAGCATTAACAGCAAAGCGACATCCACCATTGTTGATGGAACTGATGGAAAGGCAAACCGGTTCTTAGAAGGTTCGCCAGTGGAACCAACTTCGAACCAGCACGGGCTCTGAACCAGCACCCGGGTCTTTTTGGTGGGAAAAGGGGCATAGATGTCTCAAATCTGATGGGATCCTGCTAACAGTTTAAAAATACAGTATGTAAAACATTACTCACAGGAAGTAGAAAGAAAAATCTAGCAGAAAAATCATTCCAGGCTGAAGCTGAAGGCTTAGATCAGAAGACTCATAGAAGAGGAGCACCAGGTTCTTCTGGTTTGCTAAGATTTCTCTTATTAGCACAAAATGTATATATTTTTTTCTCAATTGAATTTAGTGCATTAGGTTAAACAACAAACTACAGGATGGGTTAATTTGTGATTCCTAATCACGAAGAGCAATTATATATATATATATATATATAAAAACGGTCACAAATTACAATTTTTTTAAAATAGATTTTTATGTTGCAGAAGCAGAGTTAACATAAAAAATACCTTCTTTCCAAAGTTTGAATAATTTTAAAAAACAACACAGGAAAAAATAAACAAGCATTTTAAATAAATAAATTAATAATAATAATAATAATAATTCATTCATTCATCTTCTACCGCTTATCCGAACATCTCGGGTCACGGGGAGCCTGTGCCTATCTCAGGCGTCATCGGGCATCGAGGCAGGATACACCCTGGACGGAGTGCCAACCCATCGCAGGGCACACACACACTCTCATTCACTCACACACACACACACACACTACGAACAATTTTCCAGAGATGCCAATCAACCTACCATGCATGTCTTTGGACCGGGGGAGGAAACCGGAGTACCAGGAGGAAACCCCCGAGGCACAGGGAGAACATGCAAACTCCACACACACAAGGCGGGAATCGAACCCCCAACCCTGGAGGTGTGAGGCAAACGTGCTAACCACTAAGCCATCATAACCCCCAATAATAATAATAATAATAAATAATTCAAAATAAAACCGACCTATTACAAAGGATTAATTATCGAGTTTATAAAACAGCTTTATATTTATAATACGTTGAGAGAAAAATCTATTCTTGTTGAACACAACTTAACACGTATTTGATCCTCCCTTCATGATTTTGTGCTGATTACAGAATGAACACGAAAGCGAGAAAACACTGCTTTATTCATAGTAGCTTGTAATTAAAAAAAAAAAAAACATGGGGTCATGTGACATAAACGCATCATTACATGTGTCATTACTGCTAGAAGTCTAAAATAAACCTGTGCTCGCGGTTTCTACAGTTCAAGTAGCTTTTTGCTAACAATAAGTATTAATAACTCAAAAAGGTTCAGCAATAAACCTCCTGGAGGACTGAGTTTACAGTAAAGCTACGTTTGTGATCACATCCGGTCTCACAGTCAGTTCTGCAGTCATTATATGCGCTATTTTTTTCTTGGTTAAAAATGAAGTGTACTTTGAACAGGTTTCAGGTATTTTATCCATCAGTCCAACCTCCACATGCTGCAGATCTGATGGTAATTGCACAGGCTTTTTTCCCTCCCAGCATGCAACCTGCCTTTAGTTATTATGATGGTGACAATTTCCCATACTTTGTGTGCTATTTCTAACACAGGATATTAATAAAGTGGCCCCAGTGCTGCGCTTTTGTTGTGTAGTGTAGAGGAAAACGTCTTCCTGTGTACAGAGACTCAGCTCATGAACCAGTGGTGCATCAGTCATTCACCCAGCAGGGAATCTGTCTCAACACATCGCTGTGTGTATTATTGTGTGTCACTGTGTGTGTCACTGTGTGTACTGTATCACTGTGTGGACCACTGTGTGTACTGTATCACTGTGTGGACCACTGTGTGTACTGTATCACTGTGTGGACCACTGTGTGTACTGTATCACTGTGTGGACCACTGTGTGTACTGTATCACTGTGTGGACCACTGTGTGTACTGTATCACTGTGTGGACCACTGTGTGTACTGTATCACTGTGTGGACCACTGTGTGTACTGTATCACTGTGTGGACCACTGTGTGTACTGTATCACTGTGTGGACCACTGTGTGCACTGTATCACTGTGTGGACCACTGTGTGTACTGTATCACTGTGTGGACCACTGTGTGTACTGTATCACTGTGTGGACCACTGTGTGTACTGTATCACTGTGTGGACCACTGTGTGTACTGTATCACTGTGTGGACCACTGTGTGTACTGTATCACTGTGTGTGTCACTGTGTGTACTGTATCACTGTGTGGACCACTGTGTGTACTGTATCACTGTGTGTATCACTGTGTGCACTGTACCGCTGTGTGTACCACTGTGTGTACTGTATCACTGTGTGTATCACTGTGTGCACTGTACCGCTGTGTGTACCGCTGTGTGCACTGTACCGCTGTGTGCATCACTGTGTGCACTGTACCGCTGTGTGTATCACTGTGTGCACTGTACCGCTGTGTGTATCACTGTGTGCACTGTACCGCTGTGTGTATCACTGTGTGCACTGTACCGCTGTGTGTATCACTGTGTGCACTGTACCGCTGTGTGTATCACTGTGTGCACTGTACCGCTGTGTGTATCACTGTGTGCACTGAAAAGCTGTGTGTACCACTGTGTGCACTGTACCGCTGTGTGTACCACTGTGTGCACTGTACCGCTGTGTGTACCGCTGTGTGCACTGTACCGCTGTGTGTACCGCTGTGTGCACTGTACCGCTGTGTGTACCACTGTGTGCACTGTATCACTGTGTGTACCGCTGTGTGCACTGTACCGCTGTGTGTACCGCTGTGTGCACTGTACCGCTGTGTGTACCGCTGTGTGCACTGTACCGCTGTGTGTACCACTGTGTGCACTGTACCGCTGTGTGTACCACTGTGTGCACTGTACCGCTGTGTGTACCGCTGTGTGCACTGTACCGCTGTGTGTACCACTGTGTGCACTGTACCGCTGTGTGTACCACTGTGTGCACTGTACCGCTGTGTGTACCACTGTGTGCACTGTACCGCTGTGTGTACCACTGTGTGCACTGTACCACTGTGTGCACTGTACCGCTGTGTGTACCACTGTGTGCACTGTACCACTGTGTGCACTGTACCGCTGTGTGTACCACTGTGTGCACTGTACCGCTGTGTGTACCACTGTGTGCACTGTACCGCTGTGTGTACCACTGTGTGCACTGTACCACTGTGTGCACTGTACCGCTGTGTGTACCACTGTGTGCACTGTACCACTGTGTGCACTGTACCGCTGTGTGTACCACTGTGTGCACTGTACCGCTGTGTGTACCACTGTGTGCACTGTACCGCTGTGTGCACTGTACCGCTGTGTGTACCACTGTGTGCACTGTACCGCTGTGTGTACCACTGTGTGCACTGTACCACTGTGTGCACTGTACCGCTGGGTGTACCACTGTGTGCACTGTACCACTGTGTGCACTGTACCGCTGTGTGCACTGTACCGCTGTGTGCACTGTACCACTGTGTGCACTGTACCACTGTGTGCACTGTACCGCTGTGTGCACTGTACCGCTGTGTGTACCGCTGTGTGCACTGTACCGCTGTGTGTACCGCTGTGTGCACTGTACCGCTGTGTGTACCGCTGTGTGCACTGTACCGCTGTGTGTACCGCTGTGTGCACTGTACCGCTGTGTGTACCGCTGTGTGCACTGTACCGCTGTGTGTACCGCTGTGTGCACTGTACCGCTGTGTGTACCGCTGTGTGCACTGTACCACTGTGTGTACCGCTGTGTGCACTGTACCGCTGTGTGTACCGCTGTGTGCACTGTACCGCTGTGTGCACTGTACCGCTGTGTGCACTGTACCGCTGTGTGCACCGCTGTGTGCACTGTACCGCTGTGTGTACTGTACCGCTGTGTGTACCGCTGTGTGCACTGTACCGCTGTGTGTACCGCTGTGTGCACTGTACCACTGTGTGTACCGCTGTGTGCACTGTACCGCTGTGTGTACCGCTGTGTGCACTGTACCGCTGTGTGTACCGCTGTGTGCACTGTACCGCTGTGTGTACCGCTGTGTGTACCGCTGTGTGCACTGTACCGCTGTGTGTACCGCTGTGTGTACCGCTGTGTGCACTGTACCGCTGTGTGTACCGCTGTGTGCACTGTACCGCTGTGTGCACTGTACCGCTGTGTGTACCGCTGTGTGTACCGCTGTGTGCACTGTACCGCTGTGTGTACCGCTGTGTGTACTGTACCGCTGTGTGCATTGTACCGCTGTGTGTACCGCTGTGTGCACTGTACCGCTGTGTGCACTGTACCGCTGTGTGCACTGTACCGCTGTGTGCACTGTACCGCTGTGTGCACTGTACCGCTGTGTGCACTGTACCGCTGTGTGTACCGCTGTGTGCACTGTACCGCTGTGTGCACTGTACCGCTGTGTGCACTGTACCGCTGTGTGTACCGCTGTGTGCACTGTACCGCTGTGTGTACCGCTGTGTGTACCGCTGTGTGTACCACTGTGTGCACTGTACCACTGTACCGCTGTGTGTACCGCTGTGTGTACTGTACCGCTGTGTGTACCGCTGTGTGCACTGTACCGCTGTGTGTACCGCTGTGTGCACTGTACCGCTGTGTGCACTGTACCGCTGTGTGCACTGTACCGCTGTGTGCACTGTACCGCTGTGTGCACTGTACCGCTGTGTGCACTGTACCGCTGTGTGCACTGTACCGCTGTGTGCACCGTACCGCTGTGTGTACCGCTGTGTGCACCGTACCGCTGTGTGTACCGCTGTGTGCACTGTACCGCTGTGTGCACTGTACCGCTGTGTGTACCACTGTGTGCACTGTACCGCTGTGTGCACTGTACCGCTGTGTGCATCACTGTGTGCACTGTACCGCTGTGTGCATCACTGTGTGCACTGTACCGCTGTGTGTATCACTGTGTGCACTGTACCGCTGTGTGTATCACTGTGTGCACTGTACCGCTGTGTGTATCACTGTGTGCACTGTACCGCTGTGTGTATCACTGTGTGCACTGTACCGCTGTGTGTATCACTGTGTGCACTGTACCGCTGTGTGTATCACTGTGTGCACTGTACCGCTGTGTGTACCACTGTGTGCACTGTACCGCTGTGTGTACCACTGTGTGCACTGTACCGCTGTGTGTACCACTGTGTGCACTGTACCGCTGTGTGTACCACTGTGTGCACTGTACCGCTGTGTGTACCACTGTGTGCACTGTACCGCTGTGTGTACCACTGTGTGCACTGTACCGCTGTGTGTACCGCTGTGTGCACTGTACCGCTGTGTGTACCGCTGTGTGCACTGTACCGCTGTGTGTACCACTGTGTGCACTGTACCGCTGTGTGTACCACTGTGTGCACTGTACCGCTGTGTGTACCACTGTGTGCACTGTACCGCTGTGTGTACCACTGTGTGCACTGTACCGCTGTGTGTACCACTGTGTGCACTGTACCGCTGTGTGTACCACTGTGTGCACTGTACCGCTGTGTGTACCACTGTGTGCACTGTACCGCTGTGTGTACCACTGTGTGCACTGTACCACTGTGTGCACTGTACCGCTGTGTGTACCACTGTGTGCACTGTACCGCTGTGTGTACCACTGTGTGCACTGTACCACTGTGTGCACTGTACCGCTGTGTGTACCACTGTGTGCACTGTACCGCTGTGTGTACCACTGTGTGCACTGTACCACTGTGTGCACTGTACCGCTGTGTGTACCACTGTGTGCACTGTACCTCTGTGTGCACTGTACCACTGTGTGCACTGTACCGCTGTGTGTACCACTGTGTGCACTGTACCACTGTGTGCACTGTACCGCTGTGTGTACCACTGTGTGCACTGTACCACTGTGTGCACTGTACCGCTGTGTGCACTGTACCGCTGTGTGCACTGTACCACTGTGTGCACTGTACCGCTGTGTGCACTGTACCGCTGTGTGTACCGCTGTGTGCACTGTACCGCTGTGTGTACCGCTGTGTGCACTGTACCGCTGTGTGCACTGTACCGCTGTGTGTACCACTGTGTGCACTGTACCGCTGTGTGCACTGTACCGCTGTGTGTACCGCTGTGTGTACCACTGTGTGCACTGTACCGCTGTGTGGACCACTGTGTGCACTGTACCACTGTGTGCACTGTACCACTGTGTGCACTGTACCGCTGTGTGTACCACTGTGTGCACTGTACCGCTGTGTGCACTGTACCACTGTGTGCACTGTACCACTGTGTGCACTGTACCGCTGTGTGCACTGTACCGCTGTGTGCACTGTACCGCTGTGTGTACCACTGTGTGCACTGTACCGCTGTGTGCACTGTACCGCTGTGTGCACTGTACCACTGTGTGCACTGTACCGCTGTGTGTACCACTGTGTGCACTGTACCACTGTGTGCACTGTACCGCTGTGTGTACCACTGTGTGCACTGTACCGCTGTGTGCACTGTACCGCTGTGTGCACTGTACCACTGTGTGCACTGTACCACTGTGTGCACTGTACCGCTGTGTGCACTGTACCGCTGTGTGTACCGCTGTGTGCACTGTACCGCTGTGTGTACCGCTGTGTGCACTGTACCGCTGTGTGTACCGCTGTGTGCACTGTACCGCTGTGTGTACCGCTGTGTGCACTGTACCGCTGTGTGTACCGCTGTGTGCACTGTACCGCTGTGTGTACCGCTGTGTGCACTGTACCGCTGTGTGCACTGTACCGCTGTGTGTACCACTGTGTGCACTGTACCGCTGTGTGCACTGTACCGCTGTGTGTACCGCTGTGTGTACCACTGTGTGCACTGTACCGCTGTGTGTACCACTGTGTGCACTGTACCGCTGTGTGTACCGCTGTGTGCACTGTACCGCTGTGTGCACTGTACCGCTGTGTGCACTGTACCGCTGTGTGCACCGCTGTGTGCACTGTACCGCTGTGTGTACCGCTGTGTGTACTGTACCGCTGTGTGTACCGCTGTGTGCACTGTACCGCTGTGTGTACCGCTGTGTGCACTGTACCGCTGTGTGTACCGCTGTGTGCACTGTACCGCTGTGTGTACCGCTGTGTGCACTGTACCGCTGTGTGTACCGCTGTGTGCACTGTACCGCTGTGTGTACCGCTGTGTGTACCGCTGTGTGTACCGCTGTGTGTACCGCTGTGTGTACCGCTGTGTGTACCGCTGTGTGTACCGCTGTGTGTACCGCTGTGTGCACTGTACCGCTGTGTGTACCGCTGTGTGCACTGTACCGCTGTGTGCACTGTACCGCTGTGTGTACCGCTGTGTGTACCGCTGTGTGCACTGTACCGCTGTGTGTACCGCTGTGTGTACTGTACCGCTGTGTGCACTGTACCGCTGTGTGTACCGCTGTGTGCACTGTACCGCTGTGTGCACTGTACCGCTGTGTGCACTGTACCGCTGTGTGCACTGTACCGCTGTGTGCACTGTACCGCTGTGTGCACTGTACCGCTGTGTGTACCGCTGTGTGCACTGTACCGCTGTGTGCACTGTACCGCTGTGTGCACTGTACCGCTGTGTGCACTGTACCGCTGTGTGTACCGCTGTGTGCACTGTACCGCTGTGTGTACCGCTGTGTGTACCGCTGTGTGTACCACTGTGTGCACTGTACCACTGTACCGCTGTGTGTACCGCTGTGTGTACTGTACCGCTGTGTGTACCGCTGTGTGCACTGTACCGCTGTGTGTACCGCTGTGTGCACTGTACCGCTGTGTGCACTGTACCGCTGTGTGCACTGTACCGCTGTGTGCACTGTACCGCTGTGTGCACCGTACCGCTGTGTGTACCGCTGTGTGCACCGTACCGCTGTGTGTACCGCTGTGTGCACTGTACCGCTGTGTGCACTGTACCGCTGTGTGTACCGTACCGCTGTGTGCACCGTACCGCTGTGTGCACCGTACCGCTGTGTGCACCGTACCGCTGTGTGCACCGCTGTGTGCACCGTACCGCTGTGTGTACCGCTGTGTGCACCGTACCGCTGTGTGTACCGCTGTGTGCACCGTACCGCTGTGTGTACCGCTGTGTGCACCGTACCGCTGTGTGTACCGCTGTGTGCACCGTACCGCTGTGTGTACCGCTGTGTGCACCGTACCGCTGTGTGTACCGCTGTGTGCACCGTACCGCTGTGTGTACCGCTGTGTGCACCGTACCGCTGTGTGTACCGCTGTGTGCACCGTACCGCTGTGTGTACCGCTGTGTGCACCGTACCGCTGTGTGCACCGTACCGCTGTGTGCACCGTACCGCTGTGTGCACCGTACCGCTGTGTGCACCGTACCGCTGTGTGCACCGTACCGCTGTGTGCACCGTACCGCTGTGTGCACCGTACCGCTGTGTGCACCGTACCGCTGTGTGTACCGCACCGCTGTGTGTACCGCTGTGTGCACCGCACCGCTGTGTGTACCGCTGTGTGCACCGCACCGCTGTGTGTACCGCTGTGTGCACCGCACCGCTGTGTGTACCGCTGTGTGCACCGCACCGCTGTGTGTACTGCTGTGTGCACCGCACCGCTGTGTGTACCGCTGTGTGCACCGCACCGCTGTGTGTACCGCTGTGTGCACCGCACCGCTGTGTGTACCGCTGTGTGCACCGCACCGCTGTGTGCATCGCACCGCTGTGTGTACCGCTGTGTGCACCGCACCGCTGTGTGTACCGCTGTGTGCACCGCACCGCTGTGTGCACCGCACCGCTGTGTGCACCGTACCGCTGTGTGGACCGTACCACTGTGTGCACCGTACCACTGTGTGCACTGTACCGCTGTGTGTACTGCTGTGTGCACTGTATCGCTGTGTGCACTGTATCGCTGTGTGTACTGTACTACTGTGTGTACCACTGTGTGCACTGTACCACTGTGTGCACTGTACCACTGTGTGTACCACTGTGTGCACTGTACCACTGTGTGCACTGTACCACTGTGTGCACTGTACCACTGTGTGCACTGTACCACTGTGTGTACCACTGTGTGCACTGTACCACTGTGTGTACCACTGTGTGCACTGTACCACTGTGTGTACCACTGTGTGCACTGTACCGCTGTGTGTACCACTGTGTGCACCGTACCGCTGTGTGTATCACTGTGTGCACTGTACCACTGTGTGTATCACTGTGTGCACTGTACCACTGTGTGTACCACTGTGTGCACTGTACCGCTGTGTGTACCGCTGTGTGCACTGTACCGCTGTGTGTACCACTGTGTGCACTGTACCGCTGTGTGTACTGTACCGCTGTGTGTACTGTATCGCTGTGTGTACTGTACCGCTGTGTGTACTGTATCGCTGTGTGTACCGCTGTGTGTACTGTACCGCTGTGTGTACTGTACCGCTGTGTGTACTGTACCGCTGTGTGTACTGTACCGCTGTGTGCACTGTACCACTGTGTGCACTGTATCGCTGTGTGTACCACTGTGTGCACTGTACCGCTGTGTGTACCACTGTGTGCACTGTACCGCTGTGTGTACCACTGTGTGCACTGTACCGCTGTGTACCACTGTGTGCACTGTACCGCTGTGTGCACTGTGTGCACTGTACCGCTGTGTGCACTGTACCGCTGTGTGCACTGTACCACTGTGTGCACTGTACCGCTGTGTGCACTGTACCGCTGTGTGTACCACTGTGTGCACTGTACCGCTGTGTGCACTGTGTGCACTGTACCGCTGTGTGCACTGTATCGCTGTGTGTACCACTGTGTGCACTGTACCGCTGTGTGCACTGTACCGCTGTGTGCACTGTATCGCTGTGTGTACTGTACCGCTGTGTGCACTGTATCGCTGTGTGTACTGTATCGCTGTGTGTACCGCTGTGTGCACTGTATCGCTGTGTGTACCGCTGTGTGCACTGTATCGCTGTGTGTACCGCTGTGTGCACTGTATCGCTGTGTGTACCGCTGTGTGCACTGTATCGCTGTGTGTACCGCTGTGTGCACTGTATCGCTGTGTGTACCGCTGTGTGCACTGTATCGCTGTGTGTACCACTGTGTGCACTGTATCGCTGTGTGTACCACTGTGTGCACTGTATCGCTGTGTGTACCGCTGTGTGCACTGTATCGCTGTGTGTACCACTGTGTGTACCACTGTGTGCACTGTACCGCTGTGTGTACCACTGTGTGCACTGTACCGCTGTGTGTACCGCTGTGTGCACTGTACCGCTGTGTGTACCGCTGTGTGCACTGTACCGCTGTGTGTACCGCTGTGTGCACTGTACCGCTGTGTGCACTGTATCGCTGTGTGTACTGTACCGCTGTGTGTACCACTGTGTGCACTGTATCGCTGTGTGTACCACTGTGTGCACTGTACCACTGTGTGTACCATCACTTGAAGGCTTCGTCAGGAAGGAATTAGTGTTAAATCTATAATGAACTCGGAAATGAAGACGCTCAAAAACTCCTGGTTACACAACTTCACTGGACTGTATACATTTGTACAAAGGAGCTTATAAATAATGTAAATGCTTATAAATAGTGTCACCCAGATGAGGATGACCTCCTCTTTCATTCAGGTTCCTCTGAACAAACAGGCAAATCCACACAGCCAGTGCAAAATGTAGTGTGAAGCATAATGCAGCAAATCTTGGGCCAAGTCCATATTAATGCCAATGGATTTTAAACTACCTGCAGTGGCTAGAAGCAGAGTGAAAACAGATGCAGGTTCAGTCAGTGCAGCACATTTTCCATCAGTTAATCAGGAGCTCCAGATAATGTTTTATAAAGTATGATAATGTTTGCAGAAGATTCCAGAGATTGACGTGATTAATCACAAATAATCAGTGTTGTACAGTCAATCCTTTCTTATATCAGAAACACATTGTGTCCCATATAAAAATAATAATTAATTAATAAATAACTAAATAAATGAGCACATACAATTAAAGTTTAAAATTAATTTAAAGAGATTAATTTAAAATGAAAAAGAATACTAGTGTAGAACTGAGAATAGGATGGAATTAATGAGGATATGAAGCTAGTGGGTGCAAGTGTTGAGGATGCAAAAGATAGGGATAGGTGGAGAGAGATGATTCGCTGTGGCGACCCCTGAAGGGAAAAGCCGAAAGAAAAATAAGACGACTATATGTCTATCTCCATCCCTAATGAGCAAGCCGGAGGCGACGGCGGCAAGGAAAGACTCCCTGAGAGGACATGAGGAAGAAACCTTGCGAGGAACCAGACTCAGAAGGGAACCTCATCGTCATTTGGGTGACACTACAGTAAATAGTGTAAATGTAAATAATGTCCTTTCTACAACAGTTTATAATAGTGCAGCTGAGAGCTCCTGAGGAAATAATGAGTCATCGTAAACTCCGAGTTCAGCGCAGACCCAACACTGATTCCTTCCTGTCGAAGTCTTCAAATGATCTGTTAAGACCAGACCATACAGCAGATCAATCCCCAACAGGGTGACCACCGGTCGACGAGACTCTAATCAGGGGTAGGAACATCAAGGTTGACAAAGTAGCTCCGTAAAAAGAGATGAACAGACTAGGTACTCAACACTGGAAGCTATTTCATACTTTCTTTCTTTCTTTTTTTTTTTCGGACAAAGCAAGCGGTTATTGGGTAATGTTTATTCACATCACGGCCAACGGTTGCAGTTCAGGAAAGTACACCGCATCATTTCCATTACGTAGCAACCGTGGACACATCGGCAGTTCAGTACTAGCACAGCAGGCAAGTCAAAACTGTAATGACACACACACACGTGTACACACGTGCACACACACGGAGAGCTAGTTACATGCATTAATACTGTGCTACACACCCAGTGGATGATCATTATCCTGTTCTGGGTTTCTAATATGTTTGTGTCCCTTCGATTAAAAACACAGCATGTCGCCGGATCCTGTTCCTGTTATGAGCCGTGGAGTTTTTTCCTCACAACTCGCGTAACAGTGCCACACATGATCAGTGCTACACCATACAAATGGCGATGAATTATTATTTTTTTTAAAAACAGGACAAAAAAATATAAAGTTTCCGGCTTTGGTTGCTCTTTGGAGAGGATGGGAGGAAAACACGGAAGGCTTGAAGATTGGTGCATAAGATTCCAAAATAAAATAAAGACTTCTGAATATCGAGACAAAGACCGTGTCTTTGTGACCCACAACACACATAACACACATAAGTCACAGCTTTGCTTTTGCTTCCAAGTCAGTATGAAGCTTTTTCTTTTGTTCCTGTTCTTTGACATGTTACTTACACTGATCTGTTTGCTGGTCAACTAGAAAACTAATCACCTCATAGTACAATCTAGGACTTCAGGCTAGTAATAGGTCCACCCCTGATTAAGTACAATTACAGTGTAGTAGTTCCCCAGTGTAGTTGGGGTAGTTGTGGCCTAATGGTTAGAGAGTCTGACTCCTAACCCTAAGGTTGTGGGTTTGAGTCTCGGGCCGGCAATACCACGACTGAGGTATAAATGGCTGCCCAATGCTCCGGGTGTGGGTTCACGGTGTGCGTGTGTGTGTGTGTGTTCACTGCTGTGTGTGTGCACTTTGGACGGGTTAAATACAGAGAACGAATTCTGAGTATGGTGCACCGTACATAGCCGTATGTCACGTCACGGGGTGTGTGGGTGCGGTGAGGCCTTCGTAATTTTTCCCCATCGCTCTGCAGCATTGATCTGTTTTCAAATTCACTTGATTCTATTAAACACCGGGCTGTTTGCGTTCATCTTACATCGCAACAAACGCACAAAGAACACAACCATATTGAGACACTATTTTGTGTGTGTGTGTGTGTGTGCTGTTATACACAGTAAATCTCCTCACCCCTTTTTTTCCCATGCTACACCTGTGTTGTACAAACGAATGCCATCATCAACTAAAACACACACAGGTTACCAGTACGAGTTGTGTTCACTTCCACGGGAATCTCTGCACGGTTCCAGTGCAACCGAGCTCACATCACCTACTTCCTGTTCTACATGACAGCTCTTACATTATCTGTTTATCATGTGATCTGATTTGCACTAACCTGTCAGTGTGAAAAGTTTTTTCCCCCTTTTTCTACAGGATATAAACTAATCGGCAGTCACTCAGGGGTCAAGCTTTGTCGTTGGACTAAGGTAGGCTTTAATTCTCTGTGATGTCACATTTATTGCACCCTAAATGATCAAGACCTGTATGAAATATTTGTTTGTGTCATTTTATGTAGTCCATGCTGAGAGGGAGAGGAGGATGCTACAAACACACGTTTTATGGCATCGAGTCTCACCGGTGTATGGAGACCACGCCCAGTCTGGCCTGTGCCAACAAGTGTGTTTTTTGCTGGAGGTAAAATCTAATTTTTTTTTTTGTTCCTTGATTTTACCGGGTATTTTTTGTAACGTTTACTGGTTCTGAGCCAGATCTGTTTATGCTACTGTCGTTATGATTGCTAAGCGATAAGAGACGGAGACTTGCAACCTCATGCGCAGGTGTGTTAAATAGCTCAGAGGAACTGAAAGTCTATCTGGAGACACACTGACGCTGATTTGCGTCGACACCGATGCATAAACCACGAGGCAGTCTGCTGTTGTTTCCCACAAACGAAAAGGCGAAAGTTTGATTTTGACATTGGTGGGGACATAATTTATTTGACATTGATGGGGACATAATTTATTTGACATTGGTGGGTACAACATTCCGTGTATTTTGTGCATAAAACCTTTGTTATAAGAATCCTCACATACCGGTAACCTGCATAATCACGTTGCATAATTGCTTCATACAACGGAATATAGCTGCAGCTGAACTCAACACATTAGCGAGAAAGACAAAGCCAATCAAACAGCGACGTGGGTTAGAGAGGCGGGACTCAAAAAGGCAAAGGCCAATCCTTTTAGAGAGGTGAGTTACAGAGAAGGGGTTCATTGTAGGGGGTAAATCTGTTAACAGTTTGTGTTACACAAGTTGCGCTATTTTTTACAGAAAGCCGTATAAAATATTTTCATCTTATTTAATGATTCCTGGATAAATGTTAAATGAAATAAGTAAAAAAGCACAAGACACAGACGGATATCAGTGCTTATGTATAAATATATATAGGCTTGGTCGAATTATTGCTAGGGACAATTGAGTGTTCCCTGGATATCGGTAGGGACATGTCCCTACCGTCCCTACACAAATCGACGCCCTTGGGTGTCACGAGGAATCTGCAGATCTCTCCTGAAGGCTGGATCGAGGATGACTCGCCTTCCACCGTGCAAATGCTGAGTTCCGAGGTGTTGACAAGGTGTAAAGGTACAGACGTGTTTCTGTAAACACCGGAACACTGACTAGACACCGACCCCACCTGTGCTTTTTCCTTGTCGTGAGGTCTGTTTAAGAAAGCACGGATTTGTACTACAATACGATCTTCCTCATTAAATGCTCCACATTAACAAACTACCCTTTTATGGCTCGCTGATATGAAAAGGATCCAAACTATTAGAGCGCTGGACTCATGCCAAGATCATTATGTCAGAGCGGTGATTAGTACACAACAAGCACTAATCTCAGCTTTATTCTATTTAGTTTTACTTGCTGTTTATATCATACAGTATTTAAAGACATTAAAAGCTGTTTGCTTCCGAGCGTTTTTTTTTTTTTGCTTGGAAAGCCTCATTTGTCTTCCACCAGCGATGGATTGTTATTCTTCAGCTTCATTTCCTGAGTATGTGTATTTTACAGATTTTTAACATCCTATAAGCAGTCACGGAGTGCGATCACTTCATCTAATTGCCGAACTCCTTTAATCCGTCATGTTCTTTCTGCCGTTAAAAAAGAAGTATTTGGACAGAATTTTATTTATCAGGTAATTAAATTGCGTTTTCAGATCCATTTCACTGACAGTACACCACAGCGCCGTCGTATTCTCCAGTCTGATCGCTCGGGAGCCGATTCATTTTCTATAACCCTACGGCTCTGGCGGTAGCATCCGCTGGAGTTCTGATCGCAGCGTCGTATTAATATGCTCACTGTAGTAAATTATAGTCCCTATAGTAAATATCGAATTTACAGGGCAGGGCTAAGGGAGGACTCTCTCTGTTCAAAACAAGGCTTTAACTTGCTTTAAAAGTGCGCCATGTCAATATTTCTAACTATAATGAGAAAAGATGATGTAATCACATTAAATGTTTTAAACTCTTCAAGATCTAATTGGTTTAGGACATCGTCAGTTTACCTTGGGCATCATAGAACTTCTGTATGTTGTATGTTTCTGCTGCTCCCTGATCGGGGGTCAGATAAAATGGGACCGGCATTGAGAGTTAGACCCTCAGTCGCTTGGTCCGTTCCCTGCCCTGGTTTTAAACACAGGCCACAGCGGTGAGAGCCCAGAATTCTGCTGCTGGTCCACCAGGGACATGCAAATACATTTATAATTTGTGCAAAAATCCTGGAACTGATATCTTTAGATTCAGTGCCACATACCAAGGCGAATGGTGCCCAGGCGCCATTTTGACCTTCTCTTCCATTTCTTTCCCTTCTCTTCCATTCCTTTTCCTTCTTCTCCATTCCTTTCTCTTCTCCTCCATTCCTTTTCCTTCTTCTCCATTCCTTTCTCTTCTCCATTCTTTTCCCCTTTCTCTTTAACTTCCCTTTCTTTCCCTTCCCCCACTTTACCTTACCTTTTCCTTTCCCTTCCTTTCCTCCCTCCCTTCCCCTTTCCCCATCCCTTTTCTTTTATTTACCTTTAACTTAACCTTGCCCTATCTTACCTGTCCTCTTGCCCAGTCCCTTCCATTTAACTCCTGCTTGCCAACTTTTGTCCCTCCTTGTTACAGGTTGCTCACAGACGCTCGTGTTTTTATCTCCCTTCAGACACCACACGAACCCTGTAGGAACTGAGTGGCGTTGGAAGATGGACCCTGCTGAGAAGATCCTCCAGGAAGCACTGGAAAACCACCGCAACTTGATCCGCCAATTCCGAGGTATCTCCTCTTTTCTGTGGTTTTACTTTCCAACAGTGAACACAGTACTCATTTTTAATATCCTGTCCAAAAGAATTCTGTTCAAATAAAGAAGGAAATCCTGAGTCGAGGCATTACGTACACCATCTGACAGACAGTGGAGATATGACATGATTTCCATGTTTCACAAAGTACCAGTACTATTAGATCGGATGTTACTTCATTTCTGACTTGAAATTCTGTCCTTCAGAAAGATGTTGTTCTCCTCCAGACTTTATTTACAGGCCGTGGACATCTGAAGTGCTGAAATTTGGCTGCTTTTCTGGAACATTTGCAAAGCAATCAGCTGTTGATGCTGAAATATTCCAATTAATGTTAAAAAGATGGGAATGTACAGTAATACCTCGAGGTACGAGTTTAATTCGTTCAGTGACCTTTTGCTCGTATCTCAAATTGCAAAAACAATTTTCCCCGTTTAAATGAATTGAAATCCCATTAATCCGTTCCGGCTCGCAAAATTCCACTCCAGTTGTTTTGTTTGTGTTTTGAATATGAAAAATGTACAGTACCTGTATTTATAAATGACAAATATTGTATAAAAACATACAGTAATAAAAGAGACGGTTAAATAAAGTAACTGGTTTTACTTTACGGAAGATGCGCACGGAGGTTGAGGGAGGAGTAAACAGGCGGAGGAGTTAGGAGGAATTACACATTCACTTTCGTTCACTTACTTGCTGCTGTACGCTCTTAATGCTACTTTACACTTAAATGGAACTTAAATAAACTTCACTAAAATTAACGAACATAACTGAAATTCTCTTAACTGAACTTAATTGCTACAATTTCTGTTTTCTTTATATTCATTATCACGCTTTCCTCACTAACATCTGCCGGTCGTTTTAATAAAAACCTGTCCGGTCGACATATCGGATACGGTGAACAACGCTCAAAACGGATCCGAAAATTAGGGATCCGCAGATGGTCGGCACCTCACGCAGCGCCTTTGCGACTCTCCATAGGAAATGAATGACTTCCGGTTTATCAGCCGTCGTTTGTCGCGTGCAGTGGAAAGGCGGCTTTAACCGAGTGAGACGCGAGAAGCTGAGGCGGGGGAAACAGAGCACACGTGGTTATTGGGATCTTTGTTCCCGCGGCGGCGGCTCGGATGCTCGGATCTCAAAAATTTGCTCGTATCTCAAGGCAAAAATTTGGTCGAATCAGCTCGTATCTCAAAAAATTCGTATGTCGACGCACTCGTATCTCGAGGTATCACTGTATTTGAAGGATCAGTGTCTGTTTTGGTTCTATTTTCATATGGTTCTATTTTTACGAGCTCAGTGTGTGATAAGATGTCGCTCAGTCATTTATGTAAGCATGACAAATCAAAGCAATGAGATCTGGTTGAACCCAGATGGGGGACATTTGATGATGTGATGGTGACTTGATGTTCCTTTCTGGTGATGCTGAAGTTTGAGGTTCATTTTGCATGGTTGCTTTCATTAAACCACTCAGCAAGCAGCTCTGCTAAATAAAGCAAGTAGGACTTTTTCATGGTTTCTTTATGTTCTACGTCTGACATTCACTGAATGAAATTTTCATCCAGAGCTGACAGGCACAGGAATTTGTCACACGCATGCGCATCTCAGATTATGTAAGTGTCGAGTGGCCTTAATTTTGAACGTTCTCAGTTTCAGCGCTTGATGATGATCACCATTTATTCAAGATAACTGCCGGCTTCAGTCCTTTTGATGATGAGCTCCAGAACGCAGCATGTCTTGGTAGACAGCGTCAAAGCAATTTTTTTTTTTTCCTTTGGCCGACAAGACACATGAAGCCACTTGGCATTTGAGAGAGAAAATGCAGTCTAATGTCTCATGCAGTTTGTTTACACTCTAATCACCTAATAAGGTTACTTACGTTGCTTCATATAAAAAGTATATTTTTGTTTTGCTTTGCTTTTGCTGACACCACCAAAAACTCCATAAAAGGCAAAGTGGACCGATCTGAAATGATAAGAAATCGAGTCTTTCTAAGAGGAAGTGAAAGTTATTCTCTCTCACATCTGTACCAATAAAAAACATGCAGTATGTAACAGCATAACAACCTCTGGAAAGGAACAGAATCTGGAGAAAATGTGAATTCGATGTGAATTAAGTGGTTTAACTTGAAAACTGGGGGCACGGTGGCTTAGTGGTTAGCACGTTTGCCTCACACCTCCAGAGTTGAGGGTTCGATACCGGCCTCCGCCTTGTGTGTGTATAGTTTGCATGTTCTCCCCGTGCCTCGGGGGTTTCCTAATGGTACTCCGGTTTCCTCCCCCGGTCCAAAGACATGCAGGTAGGTTGATTGGCATCTCTGGAAAATTGTCTGTAGTGTGTGAGTGTGTGTGTGTGTGTGAGTGAATGAGAGTGTGTGTGTGTGTGTGTGCCCTGTGATGGGTTGGCACTCCGTCCAGGGTGTATCCTGCCTTGATGCCCGATGACGCCTGAGATAGGCACAGGCTCCCCGTGACCCGACAAGTTCGGATAAGCGGTAGAAAATGAATGAATGAATGAACTTGAAAGCTTTACTGGGACATCATGCAAGAAAGCTGTTTTTTTATTTATTTATTTATTTTTATTTAGTGCAAGGTATGTTATTACAGTAACTAGAATCTCTCACACAACAGAGCGCCCTCTACAGAGCAATGATGGAAAAGCAGAAGGGCATAGGAAGTGAATGACGGCATGCATCACATCAGAAAAGGGTATTTGGCCATGGGTTTATTTAAAGTTGGCTATTGGATATTTGAAAACGTTTTTCTGTTGTGTGTTTTAACACCTGGGTAACTTATCTCTGCATGTAGGTACAGTACACATATGGAGACATTTAACATGATCAGATAATGGCATTGTTCAGGCCTGTCATTCCCTGGAACCTTTTCAGCTTTGGCATTTATCCATAGTCCAACGTATTTATTCTACCTGACTTACTTTCTGCTCGTGGGAAGCATGGTTTTCCATGGAACTGAGAATGGGAAAACCTGGAGAGGTGGAGGTTTGCGCTGGAGAGAAGAGGAATGATAGTCAGTCGTAGTAAGACTGAGTACATGTGTGTGAATGAAAGTGAGGGAAGTGGAACAGTAAGGTTACAGGGTGAAGAGGTGAAGAAGGTACAGGAGTTTAAGTTCTTGGGGTCAACAGTCCAGAGTAATGGAGAGAGTGGGAAAGAAGTAAAGAAGCGAGTGCAGGCAGGTTGGAGTGGGTGGAGAAAGGTGTCAGGAGTTCTGTGTGATAGGAAACTATCAGCGAGAATCAAGGGGAAGGTGTAGAGGAGAGTGGTGAGACCGGCCATGCTGTATGGTTTAGAGACAGTGTCACTGAAGAAGAGACAGGAGTCAGAGCTAGAGGTAGCCGAACTGAAGATGTTGAGGTTCTCTTTGGGAGTGACGAGTTTGGACAGGATTAGGAACGAGTACATCAGAGGGACAGCTCATGATGGACGTTTGGGGGACAAAGTTAGGGAGGACAGATTAAGATTTTTTGGACATGTTCAGAAGAGGGAGAGGGAGTATATTGGTAGGAGAATGTTGGACATGGAGCTGCCAGGCAGGAGGCAAAGAGGAAGGTCAAAGAGGAGGTATATGGATGTAATTAATGAGGATATGAAGCTAATGGGTGCAAGTGTTGAGGATGCAGAAGATAGGTGGAGAGAGATGATTCGCTATGGCGACCCCTGAAGGGAAAAGTTGAAAGAAGACGAAGACTTACTTTCTGCTCTTGTTAGTAACTGCGACTCCTCAGACTCCTTTATCTTCAATGTTAATAGTGGATGTGTGTGTGTTTGTGTTTCAGGTGTCCCAGGAGTTCGTCCGGAGCGTTTTGAGGAGGGTTTGGCGGTGAAGCACTGCGCTCTGTCTCTAGTGGGCGAGCCTATCATGTACCCAGAGATCAACTCTTTCCTGCGTCTCCTACACCAGTGCCACATCTCCAGCTTCCTGGTCACCAATGCCCAGTTTCCTGAAGAGATCAGGTAGGATTCAAATGTTTAATGTTCTATAATTATTCTGTGCTTATTGAAAATCAGGAGCACTATGTGACATCATGCGGTCTCAACTTTAGAGGCCTTTGTGCGTAAAAATCCCAGGAGATCAGTCGTTTCTGAAATAGTCAAATTCGCCCATCTGGTACTGACATCCATGCCACGGTAAAAGTCCCAGTACTCATACATGCATTGTAATATGCATTGTGCTTCTGTCACGTGATTGGCTGATAGGATAACTGCATCCAAACGAAATCAAGAATATAACAGCGCTGTGGTATAAAGTGCTTAAACAACACTGTATAATATTGTGTACAGTATTTTCCGCACTATAAGGCGCACCGGATTATAAGGCGCAGTCTCAATTACGGGGTCTATTTCTGTACTTATCCCATACATAAGGCGCACCGTATTGTAAGGCGCACCGTATTGTAAGGCGCACCGTATTATAAGGCGCATGCTAAAACATACGGTCCACAAAAAAGGTAACAGAAGCAAAACAGTGAGTTTAGTTGAACTCTATTCTACTATTTAACAACACACACATTATTTTTTAATCAATCTTCTCCCACAAATCCATCAAACTCCTCATGTACTGTGTCTTCTTAACTTGGCGCAGTACATTTTCTTGCTTCCTCCACTTCCGAAGCATAGATACATTGATGTTGAATACTTTCAGCTGCTCTATTCCCATTTACAACCGCGTAACTTATAGCCTGTAGTTTGTATTGTGCCTCGTAAGCATCTGATTTTTATTGGCGGATGACAAAGCAACTTAAGGTGCATTTACTGCCACCTACTGGACTGGAGTGTGGAGCGCATAATGGTTATGAAGAAACAAATGTTTTGCAACATACCGGTATTATACCTACCGGAGGCGTGGCGAAGGTAAGCGTACGTACTGTACGTATTACGGAATGTTCTCTGATTGGTTTATCGCTGCCAGCGTACGTAGTGTATGTATTACGTCTCTGTGTCAGCGGGAAATGGTCCGACAGTCAATCAAGCGGAGCGCTTACTAAAGTCACACAACATTTTTGTAACTCAGTGCACACATAAGGCGCACCGGATTATTAGGCACCTTATAGTGCGGAAAATACTGTATATAGAAAATCTACAGCCCTGGATACTGCGTCTTGACTTGTGCTTGAGCTGAATCATACCCTCAAACTCAAAGTACACACTCTTTTGATTTGCTCGGCCCTTGGGTCGTGTTGATCAGTCATGGAATTGAAAATTGATGCCGTAGCTTCAGGCAACTTTCAGTTAGCTACGTATTTCTTCTCTACCTTTCTGCATATTTGCTGCAAGGCCTCTTTTCCCACAGCCTTATAAAAAATGTATGCTCACTCCAGATTGCACGGTTCTGTGTTGCACTACGCTACGCTGTGCTGTGATGTGTATTGTCGTACGCTTTATCTGGACCCACACACAGGGATTTTTGGCTTGTGTATACATGCCGAGGCCAACAGTGCTCTGAAGTCCCAATCAGCATGCAGCACAGTGGGGATACATGTGACCATACTCAACATCATAGGAACAAAGCACCGATTGTCAAACATCTGTCGTGTATAAGGAGGGAGAAATGCAAGCTGCCTTGCCACTGAGGGAAATGATGAGCTGCACTATGTAGTTTTTGTCATACATTTAAAGATGCATCAGTTCACATGTATTCTATTTATCTTACAGAAAGCATTAGTTGTTTGCTTTGTAACAGTTGCTTCAGCCTGTGTGTTTATCTCGGTCCTGTGTGTTAATCTCGGTCCTGTGTGTTTATCTCGGTCCTGTGTGTTAATCTCGGTCCTGTGTGTTTATCTCGGTCATGTGTGTTTATCTCGGTCCTGCGTGTTTATCTCGGTCGTGTGTGTTAATCTCGGTCGTGTGTGTTAATCTCGGTCGTGTGTGTTAATCTCGGTCGTGTGTGTTAATCTCGGTCGTGTGTGTTAATCTCGGTCATGTGTGTTTATCTCGGTCCTGTGTGTTTATCTCGGTCGTGTGTGTTTATCTCGGTCGTGTGTGTTAATCTCGGTCGTGTGTGTTAATCTCGGTCGTGTGTGTTAATCTCGGTCGTGTGTGTTAATCTCGGTCGTATGTGTTAATCTCGGTCCTGTGTGTTAATCTCGGTCCTGTGTGTTAATCTCGGTCCTGTGTGTTAATCTCGGTCCTGTGTGCTTATCTCGGTCCTGTGTGCTTATCTCGGTCATGTGTGTTTATTTCGGTCATGTGTGTTTATTTCGGTCCTGTGTGTTTATCTCGGTCCTGTGTGTTTATCTCGGTCCTGTGTGTTTATCTCGGTCCTGTGTGTTAATCTCGGTCCTGTGTGTTAATCTCAGGCATATATGTTAATCTGGGGTGTATGTATTAATCTCTCTTGTTCCAATACACTACACCTGATCAGAACCCCATCATTATTATTTTTTGTCTGTCCTCATTATTCATTAATTGTCAGTGCTGTGTAACAGTCAGATGTACAGCTGTAAGTTAAAGGACTGCAGTTTGTCTTATTACCTTTAAAAGAGAGAAGAAAAGAGCAACTGATGAGGGAACAACTGTTTATAGCTGCTGTAATGTAAGGCAGTAACTAATTACATACGTAATTCATTTATTTGAGAAAAATGTGCAGATTATCTGTTTCTTTATTGTTTGTTTGTTTGTTTAAACTCTATGTCTTCTCAGATCTGTTAGAGATGTGCAAATCATCATGGCTTGAAAAAGCCTAAAGACAGATATGAACAGATGAACATTTAAAATGTATTGATATCTAAATCATATCCGAAAACGTACCCAGTAGGACAATACCGCTGGACCAATTCTTCTCTGTTAAGTCCTTAGTCTTTTTCGGCAGAGAAACAGATGCCAATGAAGGTAGTTGTGTTGCATATCTTTGAAAAGTTGATGGGCTTTGAGTTTGTCTGATGCATTTTATTTCCCTCATCAGTCTTTCACTTTTTCCACGTCTGTCTCAGGAACCTGGTGCCAGTCACGCAGCTGTACGTGAGCATAGACGCCAGCACCAAGGACAGTCTGAAACGGATAGACCGTCCTCTTTTCAAAGACTTCTGGCAGCGTTTCCTGGACTGCCTCAGAGCCCTCGGGGAGAAGGTGAGGAATGTGTCCACTGCTAACGTTCACATGTGCACATAAGGGTTATTAACTCTTAATAACCTGTACAGCTGTCACACAGTTGGTAGTAGTGGTTCATTGCCTAGTGCTCCGGCTTACTGAACAGAAGGTTTCAAGCTGCCACTGTTGGGCTCTAGTGCAAGGCCCTTAACCCTCTCTGTGCCAGGGGCCATATTATAAGCTGGAGTATGTGAAGAACAATTTTATTGTGCTATAATGTGTATGTAACACACAAACCCTTCTTCTTCTTCTTCTTCTTTTTCTTTTTCTTCTGCTGCTGCTGTTTCTTCTTCTTCTTCTTCTTCTTCTTCTTCTTCTTCTGCTGCTGTTTCTTCTTCTTATTATTATTCTGCTGCTGTTTCTTCTTCCCTCTTCTTCTTTCCTCTTCCTCTTCTTCCTCTTCTTCTTCTTCTTCTTCTTTCCTCTCCTTCTTCTCTCTTCTTCTTCTTCTTCTTCTTCTTCTTCTTCTTCTGCTGCTGCTTCTTTTTCTTCCTGCTTCTGCTCCTCCTCCTACTTCGTCTTTGTCTTCCTTCTTCTTCTTCTTCCCTCTTATTCTTTCCTCTCCTTCTTTCCTCTTCTTCTTCTTTCCTCTCCTTCTTTCCTCTTCTACCTCTTTCCTCTTGTCTTACATTTGTCCTATACATTTTTTACTCCTAGTTTAACATGTCCGTAAGCGACTCCTTCTTACACGTCTGTGGGAATCTTTTTGCCAGTGGACAGCAGAATTAACCCGAGTGCCAGGCTGTGTGCAATTTAAATGATAAATGAGGACACTGAAAGCAGTTTTAAATTTTAAAGCCATACATCTGTAGCTCCCATTTTGATTCATGTTAAAATGTTGTACAAAATGAGATCTGATTCAGTTCGATTCAATCTAAAAGTACAGTGCATATAAATACAAAAAGGTCTACACCAGATTTTTAGGATCAGAGTCATGTGTATGATTAACCAGTTACACCAAGCAGGTACAAATGATCCTCAATTTCATATGGAGGTTGAAACAAAGTCATTAATTCAAACAGAAACAGCAGTAGATGGGTTACGACTGGGTGAGGAACAACCAAACTCTGCTACTAAGGTGAGGATGTGGAAGACAGATTCATAACACAGCTCAAACACCATGGCAAGACTGAGCACAGCAACAAGACACAAAGAGGTTAAGCTGCATCAGCAAGGTCTCTTAGGGGCTTTTTACACCTGGTCACTTCATGCGTTTTCTGTGATCTGATAGCTATTCGATGGTAAAAAAAAAAACAGGTATAAATGCCCTCCGAAACGGTCTCGAGACGGATATAAATCCGATCGCTCAAACCACTTCAGGAGGTGGTCTGGGACGCATTTCAGATGAAACTGGACAGGTGTAAATGAATGTGGTTGTTCAAGCCACATACATCAATGCTATACTCCTCCCAAACAGAAGTACGTCACTCACAGGTAATCTTTCACCCAGGCGTATCGTCGGGGCTTAAAATGCACTGCTGCCACTAGCGAAAATGCAGCAAACGGTAAATACTGCTTTTTCGTCTTCTTTTTGATTGCATTCTGAAAACCGCACACACAAAAGCATGTTCTATCTCAATTACCCCAGAAATGAGGTAAAATATATTTGCATTTTGGGCGGGAGTAGAAAGATCGGATCGATATCCGATTTGCCAAGACACATTTATGTGGCCTAATGTAAATGGAACAGTTTTAACAAATCAGATAGCCATCGGATCAGAGACAACACATGAAGTGACCAGGTGTAAAAAGGCCCTAAGACAAAGATTTTGAAGCAGACTGGGGTTTCAAGATGCTCTGTTCAAGCTATTTTGAAAAAGCACAAGGAAATGGCAAATGTTCAGCACCGTAGACGCAGCGGTCACATCACTTTACTTCCCGTCGACATCAGAAGATTAGCAGTGCCATCGGAAAAAAGAAACTGGTGGAAACTATCTACAACCCAAATACTGTCTGGAGAAGTCTTGACAGAAGTAGTCTTTATGGAAAAATTGTGTATGCCCTCAAACATGCACAAAAAACATAGGAACTGAGGTGCATAAAAATTGCAGGTAATGGAGCAGCATGGTGGAGGTTCCATGCAAGTTTGGGACTACGTTTCTGCAAAAGGAGTTGGATATTTAGTCAGGATTAATGATATCTTCAATACTGAGAAATCCAGGCAGATATTTATCCATCATGCAATACCATCAGGGACGAGTCTGTCTAGCACCAAATTTATCCTGCAGCAGGACAACAACCCCCAAACATCCAGCCAATGTCATTAAGAGCTATCTTCGATGTAGAGAAGAACCAGGAATCTTGGAAGTGATGGTTCGGCCCCCACAGAGCCCTGACCTTAACATCATCGAGCAGCGTATATATCTACAGAAGATCTGTCGAGATGTTTGGAACTACCTACCTGTAGTTACCTACCTAAGTGTACCTAGACCAGGGGTCGGCAACCCGCGGCTCCGGAGCCGCAAGTGGCTCTTTCATCCCTCTGCTGCGGCTCTAGATTTGGAAAATAAATATTTAATTTAAATTTATTTTATTTTGTTAGTTTAAAAAAATTTAATTCTAAATTCTAAGATTATGATGCTCTTGTAACATTAAAATAAACCCTGTTTAATTTTTTTTGTCGCTCAAATTATGCGTCATAACCGCCGACTTGCGAAATCCGACACACAGAAGCAGACGCATTTTTGGTTTGCTGCAGCCGGCAAGTTAAAATGTTGATGTCATGCAGGACTGTCAGGTGTCCCACATTGAGAGTTTGGTCTTTTCTCCCGCTCTCCCGCCACACATCGTATTTCCTTTTGACTAATTATCATATAGTTAATAAGCCGCAGCGCACAAAATGTATCAGTCCACACCGCTGTCTCTATGGAACCGTGCAGGAATCAAGCGCGTCTCAGTTCTTAGTGAGCCTGACACTTATCAGCCAATCAAAAAAAGAGGCTACACAATAGCCAATCAGAAAATAGCACTATCTGGGACAGATTTAACGCAACAACCAATGAAAAAAATTGGGGTTTGGGGGTTTGGAGATGTCACGCTTGCCTGTCTTCAAAACTTGAGAGCCCTGGCCATGAATACGAAGAGGACTCAGACATTGAACATTTTGTTTGAAAGTAACCTTCAACCCAGCGTCTTTTTTCTTACGGTTAGTTCAAACTGTTCAAAATATTTTTGTTTGCCTGCAGAAATAAAATTTCGTTTACTCTGTAGCAGTTCATTGATTCCATAAATGCAACACACTACAGTTTTTTCTACACTTGCGGTGTTATCTTCATTTTAGATGTCAAAACGTTTTTGTGGCTCCCTGTGTTTTTTTTTTCCTGTGGGAAACAGGTCCAAGTGGCTCTTTGAGTGTTTAAGGTTGCCGACCCCTGACCTAGTGGAATCGATTCTGTGAGCAGGCAAACAGTGGTCACACCAAATATTTATTTGGTTTGGGTTTCTCTTCTTTTCATTTTGTTCATTAATAAAAAATAAAGGTTGAATTACAGATCAGGGGTCTTTGCAAGACACCCCAGCTTAGCAATAATGCCCCTTTTCCACCAAAAAGAAGCTGGTGCTGGTTCAGAGCCCGTGCTGGTGCTGGTTCAAAGTTGGTTCCACTGGTGAACCTTCTAAGAACCTGTTTGCCTTTCCATCGGTTAGAGAGCCGTCACAGAGCCGAGTCTGACGTCACTGTATACGTGTCACGTTACCCAGCAACGTCATCAACAATGGCTACTTAAGAACCACTTTTCCTGGTTCCGAGCTGGTGCTCTGGCTGTCGAAAAAGAAAGAACTGATTTTAAATTAGGCTCCGAACCAGCGCTCAAACTGCCTCGGTGGAAAAGGGGCATACGTGGGTTTAGTCTCTAAAATCCACATTTTATCAAGACATATCTCTGCTCAGGTTCATCTAATCTTTCACACTATATGAAATTTCTTCTGGTTTTCTTAATCAGTAGTCATTCTTTTGTCGGACTACTTATACACGCAGTCTTCAGAGCTCAGCAAAGGTCCTTTAATTTCCTCTCGTCAGTACTGCAGGCTTGAGGAAATGTTCTGCATGCTTTCTTAATAAGGCAGTAGTGTGTACGTGACCCCTCGGCTTATTCCGAGTGCCACACAATTACAACAAAATCTTTCAGTATGTTTTTTTTTTTTTTTGTCCAGCGAAGCACTGGCCTGTGGTTTTATTTCTTATTTATTTATTTATTTATTTTGAAAAGTTTTTCTTTCTTGTTCATGTCCTGTGCTCACAGTGAGCTCATTCTTCGTCTACATATGAGTTAAAGTCACAGTAATGCTGCTTTGTGCACACACAGCTTCCACTGAACAACTCCACAGCTCCTGTGGTTTGTAGGAGACATGGGTGATTACTGAAAAATATTGTTTTCGCCAAAACAGGAGGCAGGATACCAACCTCAGGTATCCTCCACCCTCTATTTCTCAAGATTCTGAGCTAGAGGTGTCGGGAGCTGAGCTAGAGGTGTCGGGGAGCTGGGCTAGAGGTGTCGGGGAGCTGGGGAGCTGGGCTAGATGTGTCGGGAGCTGGGCTAGATGTGTCGGGAGCTGGGCTAGATGTGTCGGGAGCTGAGCTAGAGGTGTCGGGGAGCTGAGCTAGAGGTGTCGGGGAGCTGGGCTAGAGGTGTCGGGGAGCTGGGCTAGAGGTGTCGGGAGCTGGGCTAGATGTGTCTGGGAGCTGAGCTAGAGGTGTCGGGAGCTGGGCTAGAGGTGTCGGGAGCTGGGCTAGAGGTGTCGGGGAGCTGGGCTAGAGGTGTCTGGGAGCTGAGCTAGATGTGTTGGGGAGCTGGGCTAGAGGTGTCGGGGAGCTGAGCTAGAGGTGTCGGGGAGCTGGGCTAGATGTGTCGGGGAGCTGGGCTAGATGTGTCGGGGAGCTGAGCTAGATGTGTCGGGGAGCTGAGCTAGATGTGTCGGGGAGCTGAGCTAGAGGTGTCGGGGAGCTGAGCTAGAGGTGTCGGGGAGCTGGGCTAGAGGTGTCGGGGAGCTGGGCTAGAGGTGTCGGGGAGCTGGGCTAGAGGTGTCGGGGAGCTGAGCTAGATGTGTCTGGAGCTGGGCTAGATGTGTCTGGAGCTGGGCTAGATGTGTCTGGGAGCTGAGCTAGAGGTGTTGGGGAGCTGTGCTAGAGGTGTCGGGGAGCTGGGCTAGAGGTGTCGGGAGCTGGGCTAGAGGTGTGGGGGAGCTGGGGAGCTGGGCTAGATGTGTCGGGAGCTGGGCTAGATGTGTCGGGAGCTGGGCTAGATGTGTCTGGGAGCTGAGCTAGAGGTGTCGGGGAGCTGAGCTAGAGGTGTCGGGGAGCTGGGCTAGAGGTGTCGGGGAGCTGGGCTAGAGGTGTCGGGGAGCTGGGCTAGAGGTGTCGGGAGCTGGGCTAGAGGTGTCGGGGAGCTGGGCTAGAGGTGTCGGGAGCTGGGCTAGAGGTGTCGGGGAGCTGGGCTAGAGGTGTCTGGGAGCTGAGCTAGAGGTGTCTGGGAGCTGAGCTAGAGGTGTCTGGGAGCTGGGCTAGAGGTGTCGGGGAGCTGGGCTAGAGGTGTCGGGAGCTGGGCTAGAGGTGTCGGGGAGCTGGGCTAGAGGTGTCGGGAGCTGGGCTAGATGTGTCTGGGAGCTGAGCTAGATGTGTCGGGGAGCTGGGCTAGAGGTGTCGGGGAGCTGAGCTCAGCTCCCCGACACCTCTAGCCCTGCTCCCCGACACATCTAGCCCAGCTCCCAGTCAAGGATGTCTTGATTAGTTTTCTATAATAGCAGCTCTAGTGGTTGTTTTCAAATATGTATGAATTGTAGGAATTTTATAATGGACATTCCATGTAAACAGATTTTAAACGTTTTCTGAATGGAAGGCATTGTAGGTTTTTCTGTAACATTACCTTCTGGGTTTTTGTCAATATTAATAGGCTGGTGAGGGCACAGTGCTTTAAAGATTCTTTAACATAAGTGATAAAGGAGTTTTTATCAGTTTCACTGACGTTCCACATTGTTAAACACAACTATTCATGGATACAATTTAAGCCCTTCTCACACCTGTGATATAATAGATCGGTCTCACGGCTTTTATTGTCGTCTTTCGTTGCTCTTGTGCGCTCGGTTGCGGTTATTTTGAGAGATTTTGGCAGATATGTGCAGAGTGAGCTTGGGTAAAGTGGAAACTGCCATGTATTACATTTACATTTACGGTATTTAGCAGATACCCTTATCCAGAGTGACTTACAACTTGCTCAGGGGCCCAGCAGTGGCAGCTTGGTGGACCTGGGGTTTTAACCCATGACCTTCCGATCAGTAGCCCAACACCTTAACCACTGAGCTACCACATCCCAGGTAAATGTGATGCTCCGAGTGAGTGAAGTGGTTCTGATATATGCAATATGGAGCAAATCAAGTGACACTAAAACAAAAAGGAACACGATCTCTAAGCCAGGCTATTTTATTATTAACAAATTATGAACAAAAACAAATACATCCCATAACTGTGAAATGCTTACGACAGAATACGAACAAGCTGCCTGTAACACGCGTACAGCGTTGGCTATAGCTTCATGTATAATGTGATGGATGGGCGCTGTGTGTGGAGCAAAGCAGGTCCACTCTAGGTTCAATTTTGGAGATCGCCACCCGCAGATGGCAGGCACTTATTTCCAGGGATTTCAGAACAGTGTAACAGATATTGCGTCATCGGGTAGGCGTGGCCTATTTGATAATCTAACCATAACCCTAACCATAGTTTTTGGTTGTTTATTTGTTTTCTAAAATAAATCTACCTGTATGACTGTTTTGTCCGTCGTAGAATGGTCTTTTATTTTTTTTTGAAGGAGGGCGTTTTTTCCAAGACCTCCGGAAACACGCCCACTTTACGTTTGTCGTAACGAAACCCCAGGAATTTAGTGAATGCCTGTGCAAATCTATCTAGCGCATGTTGTTGTGCTGTAAATTGTGATTGATGCCGTCACTTAACTGTCGTAATTAATCGGAGCAAACAAAGTTTTATTTCCAGTTTATTTGAATTATCCTAAATTTATACTCGCATCATTACAACCTTTTTTAACATATAAAAAAAAATAATAATAATAGTCTCGCGACACCCACCCCCCAACCCCACCACCCGCGCGCCCCCCACTTTGGGAACTGCTGTAGTACAGTACCGTTCACACCCACATAAACACAAAGAAGGAAACAAACACAAAATGTGTTTTCCTGCAGAACCGTCCTTCATGGAGAAAGTTTAAAGATCGAAGACATTTCTCTGTAACGTGTTGCGTTTTTTTAATTTTTATTATTATTACTCTTATTAACTTCGAGAGAAAGTGTAGCCAAAGCGAGTGAAGAAGTGTTTCTAGCTGCTATAACCTAAGTGATGACTACATAAATAAATAAGTACACATAAATAATGCATTTTTGAATAATAAGGATCAGTTTGGTCCAACCATGAAGCCTTTTGATAAATGATGTAATAAAACAGTTGGGAAGGAAGAGAGAGAGCTGTGATTTTCTGCACTGTGAGTGTAGGGGGTTATGTGCTGTATGTGCTGGGAGGGAAAATGACACGGATAAATTTGGCCAACGCGATCCTTCACTGCTCAGCTTTGAACTCGCTGAACTTAAACCTGCGGCATGGAAGTGTGCGTTTTTCAGTTCATTAGCAGCGCTGTAGTTTGCCGCGTCTCTGGTTTCTAACCTCAAGCAGTTAGGTCTGCATGGTGGTGCTGTCTATCTGTTTATCTATTTGTCTGTCTGTCCATTCGCTTGTCTGTCTGTCTCTCTGTCTATTTGTCTGTCATTTTGCCTGTTTGTTTATCCATCTGTCTGTTTGTCTGTTTATCGATCTGTCCATTCGCCTGTCTGTCTCTGTCTCTCTGTTTATTTGTTTATCCATCTGTCTATCTGTTTGTCCATTTGCCGGTTTATCCATCTGTCTATCCGTCTTTCTGTCTGTCTGTCCGTCTCTCTGTCTGTTTATCTATCTGTCCATTCTCCTGTTTATCATTCTGTCTATCCGTCTTTCTTTGTCTGTCCATCTGTCTGTCTCTCTGTCTGTTTATCTATCTGTCCATTCGCCTGTCTATCCATCTGTCTATCCATCTGTCTGTCTGTCTGTCTCTCTGTCTGTTTATCTATCTGTCCATTCTCCTGTTTATCATTCTGTCTGTCCGTCTGTTTATCTATCTGTCCATTCGTTTGTTTATCCATCTGTCTATCCGTCTTTCTGCCTGTCTGTCCATCTGTCTGTCTCTCTGTCTGTTTATCTATCTGTCCATTCTCCTGTTTATCATTCTGTCTATCCGTCTTTCTTTCTGTCTGTCCATCTGTCTCTGTCTCTGTCCATCTGTCTGTCTATCCGTCCATCTGTCTGTCTATCCGTCCATCTGTCTGTCTGTCTGTCTGTCTGTCTGTCTGTCTGTCTGTCTGTCTGTCTGTCTGTATACACACACTTTTACTGGTGGTAAATTAGAAACATTCCCTCTTGCCTGAACCTGTTGACTTAATACCCACTGAATGTTTTGCTCAGTCCTTTCCTTTGGTTTTTCTTACAGTTCTAGATTAAATGCTCATGCGTCATTATTCTGTGTACTGAAGCTGTATTTCAGCATGTCCAGTCTCGTCAGTAATTCCCAGAAGCCATTTTCAGCACAGTGGTGCTGTGCTCTGTGTGAATCTGTGTAAACTGTGAGCAGGTTACAGCCAGTGTGGAGTTCAGCTTGTTCTCCATTACATCAGAGGGTTTCTCTGCGTTCTCTCCTTTCCTCTCTCCTGTGAAGATTAGGCGGATTAGCTACGATGCATCGCCCCGAGTGTGTGAATGTGTGTACATGTGTGTGTATACGCTGATGTACTGATGCTCTGTATAACACTTTATTAGTGTTATCAGCATCTTATTACCAGGAATCGAGGTAGAGGAATAAGATAAACAAAGAGCTAGAGAGTGGCAAAGAGACGTCTCCCGTAGGCAGGCAAGAGGAGGAGGGAAAGAGAAAGAGGAGAGGGAGAGAGAGAGAGAAGAGAGAAGAAGAGAGAGAGGGAGAAAGAGAAAGAGGAGGGAGAGAGAGAAGAGGGAAGAGAGAGAGAGACGAGAAAGAGAGGAGAGAGAGAGGAGAGAGAGAGGAAAGGAGAGAGAGAGAAGAGGAGAGAGAAGGGAGAGAGCGAAGAGAGAGAGAGAGGAGAGAGAGAGAAAGAGAGAGAGAGAGAGCGAGAGAGAGAGAGCGAGAGAGAAGAGCGAGAGACAGAGAGCGAAGCGAGAGATAGCCAAAGAGATTTCCTCTCATAAATCGTAAGTCGATTGCGCTACAGCTAGAGAGATGATCGGCGCATACTCTCGATGCGCTCTCTATCTCTACTCTCTCTCTCTCCCTCTCTCTCTCTCTCCTACTCTCTCTCTCTCTCTCTCTCTCTCTCTCTCTCTCTCTCTCTCTCTCTCTCTCTCTCTCTCTCCTCCCTTGCCAATTATTCCTAGAAATAATAGAGTACATAATATACTCCAGAATGCAGAATGAGTGACAGGTAAAATCAGCAGCCGCAGAAGTGGCCATTGTCACATTAATGTGTTGACCTTCATTTAGAGCTTCTGTGCTGATTCTTTTCTCTTTATAACCTAAAAGAGTATTTAGGTATTTAGACATTGTGCTGATGTATATGATGCATTATAATGTTCATGCTATCAGTTTTGTTCATTTGTTTTGCGCATGTGTCTTGTAGCAACAGCGCACAGTGTACCGCCTGACCCTGGTGAAGGCCTGGAACGTAGACGAACTCAAAGCCTACGCTGATCTCGTTGCCCTCGGCCAGCCGGACTTCATCGAGGTGAAGGTAAGCGTATCTGTTTCTTCATAATGTTTAGGTGCCTTTTAGTTCATGTAGTTCTCAAGATCATATGTTCACAAATGGTGTACTCTAAGCAAAGCTACTTTCAAGTTCTATTAGATAGAACAGGTCTGCGTTTTGTTCTTGCCCCCAAACACCCGAGTCGCAGCTTTCTGGCCTCCGAAGCTGCAGATCATTTGGCTTGTGTTTGAAGCTAAAGAAACAATCCAGGAAAACAAGCAAGGTTGTATCAGGTCTACAGGGACTGGTGAATGGAGAAGCTGTTGTGTAGGTCATTAGCGAGAAAGCGGATAATGACCAACTCATTACATTCACTCCATGGCCAAAAGGAAAAGAAATGAATCGAGACTTTCAGCGAATTAATTTCACCTTTTGGAAGATTAATTATTATGGTTTTGAGAGGAAAGAAAATTAACCTACTGAGAAATTACTCTGGTTGCTTGAAGCTGAGGAACTCTAATTATTATAAATGTAGTGTTCATTTATTTTTTATTTTATTATTTAATGTTTATAGTTTTTTTATGTATCATTTTTAGTCAATGCTTGACTTGTGCGTTGAGTTTGAACAAACCTCATGAAAAACTGACTGGGTTTCTGAGACTCTGCACTGAAGAGATGACTGATCATAAAGACAATAATGAACATTGTGGTTTTATTGAACAAAGCCATGGTTCTCTATGAAGATCTCTTTTTTTTAGGTAGCACTTTTACATTGAGACTATGAGAGGGAATGCAGGTGTTTGCAGAGTTTGTTTCACTTGGGGCTTAATTCACTATTACCCCTTTTCCACCAAAAAGAAACGGGTGCTGGTTCCACTGGTGAACCTTCTAAGAACCGGTTTGCCTTTCCATCGGTCAGAGAGCCGTCACAGAGCCGAGTCTGACGTCACTGTATACGTGTCACGTTTCACGTTTCCCAGCAACGTTAGCGCAGCAAACACAAACACAACAATGGCAGATGTTGCTTTACTGTTAATGCCCATGGCTTTGCGAACCTACATTGACATTATTTTATCATTAACACAGAAAAAAGTTAGCCTTAGCATGTAGCTACCTACTATCATGTGTGCTAATAATTGATCATATTTCAGTAAAGTAAAAGTGTATTAAACATCATTATACTGAAGGTACGTTATCAAAGGCGCTTAAAAGTAGTCCCGCCCACAGCCCCTGACGTAAGCGGTTCTTAAGTCTAGACCAGCAACGTTTTGGTGCTACTTAAGAACCACTTTTCCTGGTTCAGAGCCAGTGCTTTGGCTGTCGAAAAAGAAAGAACTGGTTCTAAATTAGGCTCCGAACCAGCGCTCAAACTGCCTCGGTGGAAAAGGGGCAATATGGACTCATGTACTAAGGGTGTTATGAATGAGCCAGACTCAGTTAGTATTAAATGAACCAACTACAAGTGCTTATAGTGCTTTTGGTGTTCAGTGTAAGAGGACTTAAATGGGTCCAGTTACTAAGTTGATCCTCTTTCCCACTTACATGACCTGAGAAGCTTTGTTCAGATCACAACTCGGACCCTACTTTAGCAGATACTCTACTTTCACGAGTTCATTGTAACCCCTAGCCTTTTTTTTTTCTTCATATTCAACAAAATAACTTAGATATTCTTATGGTTTTAGGGTTCAGGGTTATATTCATGTGCAGAAAGATTGTGTAGAGTCTGAAATTAGCATAGAAGGAGATTCATACATAAAAATTAACATTTTATAGAAGGTCCAAAGACATTCAGAGAGGAGTCTGTTATCAGTACAGTAAGGGTTAGGATGAGAGATAATGATAAAGTAAAGTGTTTTGTATCATACATTCATATTCAATTCAATTCCATTTGTTTAGCGCTTATAACGACGGACATTTACATTTACAACAGTTTGTAGTCAGGTGGAACTGTGCAACCAAGAGTTCCTGAGCAACTAATAGGTCAGTTCATTACAGACTTACCACTAATTCCTTCCTGCTGAAGTTTGATGCAGTTGATTGTGCTTATAGTGGTGTTATTGGTCTGATGGTGCGGTGCTATACAGTCTGATGGACGGTAAGAAGAACTCTGTGTTGAGGATAGTAAGAAGAACTCTGTGTTCAAATGTCAATAAGTGCATTGTTGTGTCCTCTTCCTCATCCTGAGACACACAACAACACCAGCAGACATTGTGAAACGTTTTGTTTTAATCCAGTGGCATTTTTATTCAATTCTCCTCAAATAGTTTCAGTGTCTGAAATCAGAATGTCTTCAGTTTTGCACCGGAGCTACATGGTTAATCTTTATAATTAGAAAGGAAAGCTCATAACTGCACCATATTGGCCCAAGCGTATGTGCATCTAATCCTCACTGTCGCATTTGAGCTCGCAGAAACTGTTTCAGTTCAAATCAAGTTTATTTGTATAGCACTTTTTACAGTTGACATTGTCTCAGAGCAGCTTTACAGAACATAAACATAGAACAGAAGGTTAATATAAAGAATAATATAAAGATTAATAGAATACAAAATTTAAGATTAATATTAGATAGATTTAGTTCACAATGTATTTATACACAATCAGCAAGTCTGAGGTGACTCACGGAGCAGTGGGGAGGAAAAACTCCCTTAGATGGTAAAGGAAGAAACCTTGAGAGGAACCGGACTCAATGGGGAACCTCATCCTCATATGGGTGATATCTGCTGTTCATAAAATGTGCAGGTCTGATTTAATAGTGCACAGTATTATGGGATGTATTATGTGTTCGCCTGACTAAAGAGATGAGTTTTTAATCTACATTTAAACTGGGAAAGTGTGTCTAAGCCCTGAACACTATCAGGAAGACTATTCCAAAGTTTGGGAGCTAGATAAGAAAACGCTCTACTACCTTTAGTAGACTTAGATATTCTGAGAACTACCAAAAGTCCTGAGTTTTGTGATCTCAGAGAGCGTGAAGGATTGTAACGTGTTAGAATACTAGTTAGATACATGGGAGCTAAACCATTAAGAGCCTTGTACATACAGTAAGTAGCAGCAGTTTGTAATCAATTCTAAACCTAACAGGTGTAGGGATGATAAAATTGGGGTTATATGATCGTAAAACCACAAAGCTGGAAACACAGAATTGTCTAGAATGTCTTTGTTTGCTGAAGAGGTTTCTTTACTGGAAGTGGCCTGGAGGTTCTTTCTATGTTTCTCTGGGGTTTTTTTTTTGTGACTTCCCTTGGAAGAGTAACAGTGGCAGTGAATTCCCTCCATTTGTATATCATCTGCTTTCCAATGGAAGAGCAAATCAATAGCTTTTGTAACCTTTTCCACCTTGATGAGCCTTGACAACACTTTTTCTGATTTCTTCAAGAGTCTCTCCATCAATTGAAAAACCTGTGTGGTTTCCTCACATGTATCCTTTCTTCACCTCTCTCTCTCTCTCTCTCTCTCTCTCTCTCTCTCTCTATATATATATATATATATATATATATATATATATATATATATAAACAAGACAACGTCAACGCTCTTAATCCCATTAAACAGCCCTTCGACAGCCTCTCCTAGAGCATCTCAATACCAAAGTGAAGCAGCCTTTAACTTTCACACGCTGTTTCCTAGCAACACAATCGAGCCTCTTTGACCGACAGTGGGATGCGAGGATTTGTGTTTCCTGCTTCTCAATAAAACCCACAAAAAATGTGAGAAATTCTGCTGAAAATTGTGCTCCAGAAGTTTGCCACTTCCAGACTGCTTTTTAGTAAGTGTTAAAAAGTGTGAACAGTATTTATGTGGATTCATCAAATCTTTTTCTGTTCTGCTTCTAGTTTTCAGCGAAATTGGAGGCTAAAGGAAATCTTCAGGAAATCATTAGTCTTAATAATGACTATTGGCATTAATGACTCTAATGGCAGTATAATAATTATGTACCTACCCGTACAAGATGTTCCTTGAATGTTTAATTGGCTGATGTCCAGAAGCAGAGGTCTAATGTTTTATTCTTATGCATAAAGTGAACTAGTTTCTCTCAAACTGAAGGGGATTCTGCCGCATGATGTAATTTAAGTCAAATTATTCCACTGGATTATGGAAAACCAGTCAGTATTTGGTGTGACTACCATTTGCCTCACACAGTGCAACACATCTTTGCATAGAGTTGATCAGGTTGTCGATGGCCTGTGGAATGTTGGTCAACTCCTCTGTAATGGCTGTGCAAAGTTGCTGGATATTGGCAGGAACTGAAAGATGCTGTCGTATACTCCCATCCAGAGCATCCCAAACTTGCTCAACGGGTGACGTGTTCGGTGAGCGTGCTGGCCGTGAAAGAACTGGGATGTTTTCAGTTTCCATTAATTGTGTACAGATCCTTGCAACATGAGGCCGTGAATTATCATGCTGCATCATGAGGGGGGCTGAGACGGTTTCTGACAGTTTGCACAGACATTCTTTGGTTATGCAAACCGATTGTTGCAGCAGCTGTCCGGGGGGATGGTCTTAGACGATCTTGGAGGAGAAGATGCTGGATGTGGAGGTCCTGAGCTGGTCTGGTTGCACGTGGGATGTGTTTGTGAGGCCGGTTGGATGTACTGCCAAATTCTCTGAAACGCCTTTGGAGAAGGCTTAGGGTAGAGAAATGAACATTCAATTCACAGGCAACAGCTCCGGTGGACGTTCCTGCAGTAGGCATGCCAATGGCACGTGCCCTCAAAACTTGTGGCATTGTGCTGTGAGATAAAAAACATTATATTTTATACATTATTGTGGCCAGTCTAAAGCACACCTGTGCAATAGTCATGCTGTCTAATCAGCATCTTGATATGCCACAGCTGTGAGGTGGATGGATTATCCCGGCAAATAGAAGTGCTCACTAACACAGATTTGGGAACAATATTTGAGAGAAATAGGCTCTTTTTTGTACATAAAAAGTCTTAGATCTTCGAGTTCAGCTCATGAAAAATGGGGCAATAATAAAAGTGTTGTGTTTATAATTTTGTTCAGTATATAATCTTCAATTAGCCAAAATTATTAGTAAATACTTATAAGCGCACGCATTTGAAATGAGGGACTTAACCCTTTAACTGTGCTGCTGTGGTCGCTATAATTACTGTATTTTGTTTTTCTTTTTGATGCCCGATGATGCCTGAGATAGGCACAGGCTCCACGTGACCCGAGAAGTTCGGATAAAGCGGTAGAAAATGAGTGAGATGAGATGAGAATGAGTGTTTTTCTTAAATTATATTCTCTTGTCAGTAATTGCCTGTAAGCTTTCCAGATTAGTTTACAGCAATTTTCGTGCAGCAGGGAACATATCATGTACAATATAATTCACTACCCTCAGCTCATTTCTTTATACAGTGTAGTAGGGAAGCAGGATACCTCCAGGCAGGGTGAGGGTGATGTTCACAGCACCATGGCGGAGTGTTAGTGCAGGGATTTCACTTCAAGACCTTCTGAGCTGTAGCCTCAATGTCTTAACCACTGAGCCACAATTTTACTCGGAATCAGCCAGCACTTGATTATTTATTTATTTATTTATTTATTTATTTAGTGTTCAGTGCTTTACTAAAACTATTAGCTCATTAGCATATTAGCTTGTGTCAAAGAGGGTTTGCTTTTGAAAAAATAAACGAATGAGCATAAAATAAAGTGGAAAAAAAATGCAGTCCACTACGTCAACCCAGAGAACTAACGAACTGCTGTAACTGTCCATGTGTTTAGAGTATAATGTATGAAATAATAAACCTGTTTTTAATAGTGTAGCTGTACAGCAGTTTTTCACTGTAAGGTCACTGATGGATGGTTGTTTGGCTGGGTGTGTGGGTGTAAAGATGGATGGATGGGTGCATGGATGGGTGTGTATATTGGTGGATGGGTGTGTGGGTGGGTGGATGGATGGACAGAGGGATGGATGGACAGAGGGATGGATAGCTGTGTGGGTGTGTGCACTGTTTAGATTGCTGGGTGGATAGATGGATGGGTGTATAGATTGGTGAATGTGCGTGAGGGTGGATGGACGAATAGATGTATGGGTGGGTGTGTTGATGGTTGGATGTGTTGGTTGGTGAATGGATAGATCGATAGATGGATAGATGGACGGATGGGTTGGTGTGTAGTTGGCTGGATAGGTGTGTTGATGGATGGGTGTGTGGGTGAATGGTTTAAAAGATACTTTTGCTGTACGGATGGTTTTCCCAATTTTGCAGGATTAGACTCGTACTCTCATGGTGCTCTAGTTTCATACCATCAGATTAGTTTTAGTGTGTCATCTTAATTCAGCTATAATGAGAAGCATTTGCAGATAAAGACTGAAATTAAGCTAAATCACAGCAAGATGCAGAGTTAATGAATGTCATGGCACTGATTGATGGAGTAGTTTGACCAAGATGCACTCATGGAACAGCTCTCTCTCTCTCTCTCTCTCTCTCTCTCTGTCTCTCTCTCTCTCTCTCTCTCTCTCTGTCTCTCTCCCTTCCTTTTGATTTATCTGAGCTGCTATCGTAGGTAATCATTATTTGTCATTGTTTTAGTACAGATTGATTGCTGGGGCTTGTTGGTTCTTCCCCATGACTTTATTTTATTATTGTTTCTGGAATTCGGCCCCAGTCCAGAAAACAATGTCTACGTCTGAATATCCCAACTGTCCTACTGTAGAGTAAGAGAAGTAAGTAGTATGTCTGAAATCTCAGTATTTACAAGAGAGTAGGTGAGATTCTGCAGTAGGGAATCAATGCCCTGTGTAGCTGCAACAGGACCGGTGTGGAAGAGCTGTCGGAATCAAAGGCGACACGTATATGTATTTAATGCAGTCAATTAATGTAATAAACCTAGTTATATAACAACTCTGGTTGTGTAGAGCTTTAAAAACTGCACAGGCAACCAGTGGCAGGAAAGGTGCTGCTGTATATACACCATGCATATCTTTTTTCTAAATGTATTTGAAATTTTGTAATTTTTTTTAAATATTCAATTAGAATTTTATTTATTTATTTATTTATTTTGTATTTCTTGCGAATTTTAAGTCTTCGCCTTTTAAATTTTGAGACGATAGATCGACTAACTTCGATCAGGTTCGATGACTCCTCCCACTTTAAAAAGTTTTAAATCTACCAAATTTCAACCCAATCTGACTTACAGTTCAGATGCAAGTGTTCTTTTAGTTTTTTTTTGGCGATTTGTTTAAGTTGTTATTTAGATTATTATGCACCTTATTATTATGCCTAGCTGCTTTACCGACTTTATGTCCGCTCTTAGAATAGAGAATAGAATAGAATAGAACTGGCATAGAAGCTTTAATTATCGCCACATATACATTACAGCACAGTGGAAATCTTTTCTTCACATACCCCAACTGAGGAGGTTAGAGGGGTCAGAGTGCAGGGGCAGCTATGATACAGCGCC